>NC_134180.1:21802606-22022725 GCF_964188355.1 Buteo buteo
AAATTATTTTCCAAAATTGAGAGAAACCACCTTCAAAACATATTGCCTGGACACTCAAGTGGGGTATGGGATACCTGGCTCAAAAACCCAATGTCTATCTAAAGCAGCAGATTGCTTGCTGGCCGTGGCTGGCTGTATAACTCTCTTCTGCTCAACTTTCTGTAATCAAATTTAACAGGAGGTTTTTCTTCCATACAGCAGCTGAGGGTGCTGATCAAATTGTCGTTTCAGCCAGGTTTTGGCAGGATATGGAAACTCACTGTGGCATAACCTAAAGCTGTCTATTTGTAGGGACTTGAAACATCTACTTCTGACTTTCAATGAGGCACAGGAAGGACTGGTAGCTAGTTATTTCATGTGGTATGCCTCCTGAAAACACAAATGTGCACCCAAAACTGATGGGTGTCATTCCTAGCCTGCACTCAGACTCAGTTAACACTGGTTGAGTCTTCACTGACACTTTCTTAATGAAACTTTTGGCTATTCATAACTGTACCTTGTGAGATGACCTGAAGAGTTTCTGCTCTACAGGAGAAATCTTTCTGACACTGACATCGTGATTGCAGAGCTCACCTCTGTCAGCAAGCATGGATGAAATCGGGGATGTTTCCATCAGCCTGTGGGTGACCCCTGGAAATCATGCAGCTAAAACTAAGCACAGTAAGAGCCTCAGCCACTGCCATTGTCCTGAACAATGCGTATTTTATATGACTTTGAAAAAGCCAGTTTCGGAGACTACAGACAAACTCCCCTTTGTAAGTGCTAGCTTATTTGCCTGCTGCTAATACTACTGGATCTGCGTCAGGCTAGGTCTGGGTCTTGATTATTTCCTGATAGACCACAGCTTTGGAGCTAGTGTATTATATAACAAATTAACTGAAACATCTGCTTTGCAATAGTCACATTTTCTTTCTTAGACTGCTGAGCCAGCACTACGCAATTCTAATTTATTGTGAGGATATATTACTATTTAGTGCTTTTTTAATTTGCCAAGTGTTAGGTGGCTGAGTTTTTCAGCAGCGTTAGCACTTGGAACTCTCTGGTTTTCTTGGTTTTGTTCCTTTTGACTATTCTTCCATGTCACCAGCACACTGAGTCACCCAATACTCTAAAGTTATTTGGTAATATTCCTGGAACACTGTATAAAACAGTTTATTCTGAGAAGGTACAAGCTAACACTGACATATTCTTACTCAGCAGACCTAGTCCTCTTACTCATTAAAACTTATTCCAGTTGACACCAGGGGCAGCACACTTTTTGCTGCTTTTTGTTCCTGGTAAATTTTTAGTCAAATGTATCATTTCCCAAACCTGTGGTATCAGAACATCTCTCAGGGAGTGCTATCAAGCACCCCTGGAGAGCTCTATGTAGAAAAATTGCTTTCTTCAGAAATCTGCAGGAGGTAAGGGAGTTTTGATGACAGTGCAGCAAAGTTTATTCTTCCCTTCAAACTGCGGTGTTTGTGACACATATAGAGGTGAGGATAGTAGAAATGGAAGATGAGATTTACATAATTGTGGATGCATAGTACATTAGAAGAAAAACTATACATTTTAAACATAAAAATGTCCACCATATTTACTGACATAAATCACAGCAATGGGTAGAGAGATTCATAATGAGTGCTCTTAGTTTTACAGAGCTGATATTGGCTAGTTTTGTATTCTGTGCCTGCTTCCTGTGAACAATGCAAGGGCGATTGATTATACAAAAAGTTATGGAGTGGGAATTTCTTGGATGAGAATTGTTTGGTGGCAACAGCTGTTGCTGAAACAAAACCCTGTATTTTATATCCCTTTAAAGAGGCATTTAAATGCCTCTCTT
Organism: Buteo buteo; assembly: GCF_964188355.1. Classification (NCBI taxonomy): domain Eukaryota; kingdom Metazoa; phylum Chordata; class Aves; order Accipitriformes; family Accipitridae; genus Buteo; species Buteo buteo. The sequence continues at coordinate 21,804,432 of NC_134180.1, forward strand.
TAAATCATAACCAGAAAACTGTGGTGGTGGAAGGTACTGTTTTGTGATCGGCTAGTTTTAGGCTTGTGTACTTTACAGAAGACATGTAACCTTTGGGAAGGAAAGGATCACTCGTGAAAAATCCCTCCAAGTCCGCTATTGGTAAAGAACTGTGCTTCCTGGCTCCTCATCAAGCCTCGGGTTTGCATCTGTCCTTTCAGAATATGCTTTGTTAATGCGAAGGAGACTATGTACTGCTTTACGTGTTGTGTCCTCTAACTGGAGTAAGAGAAGTGACCTTTCAAAGGACAATTAATTGGATTTTCCTTCCATTATTTTTGTTTGCTAATTTCATGCTGAACCTAACCTGTAAGTGTAGAGACCTGCTGGCTCTGTGGTCTGTAGAACTGTACCTTTCACTCCATCTCATCAAGGCAGCAAATTATAAAGCTCTAACATCTATCGATATTGAATGAAGGGCTCAGTGGGTAGTTAATATTCCCCAAATACATAGGCATCATAGACTTGTGTAGAGGTTTTGAACAGCAAACAAACTTTAAAAGTTGCTGAACTTCTGTACACAGTATATAATCAGCCAATAACAAAATTTGAAGTCTAATTTGCAGGCCATTTAAATGTGCTTTTTTTTCTTCTTTATATTGGTAACGATTGATGGGATGGGGAAGAGGCCAGGATTTTAGTTTTTGTTCTAGGCACTAAATGTTCCTTCCCATATGATCATGGAGCAAGCTGGTTTTTGTAGTTGGTAATTGCAACACTTGAGAAAGCACCCAATCAGCGGTTTGAGTGCTCAGAGGTGTTGGGAATTCACCTTTCTCTAAGGGTGTCAAAGTTTGCAGTAACACTAGATGAGAAGGGGTGGAATAGCTGTGTCAGAAACACGGTATATCTTCATGGTGGAGGAAATAGGCACAACTGTCATGCAAGTAATTACTGGAAGAAAAATCCACGTAATATTCAGCTGGCAAGTGTTCCTAATGAGAAGGATAATGCTCATATAACAAAGGCCCTAAACATCTAGAGAACTTGCATGTGAATTTTGAAAAGTTCACTTCCAGATTCCTCCCTTCACATATGGGGCCCTAAGTTGACTCAGGATGCTCATCAGTTTGGGATGCTATTTGTTTTTGATGCTGACATTTTCTGTATGAATTTTTAATTTCTTTAGAAAGTCAAAAAAATGTACCAATACTACATGGAGGGGCAGAATTCCAATTTGTATTTGTGTAAAATTCCATCAGTATGCTATTTTGACACAACATTACTCAGACTCTTATTTAGCTTATTTTATTTCATGTTTGAACTTAAAAAGATTTTTCCCTTCTTTTACGCTTATATCTCAGTACTAATTCATTTATTTATGAGTAATAGCTGGCGAGTTTCCAGAAATTAGAAGTATCTGAAAGAAACTTTATACAGAGCTGCATTGTTTACAGTAGCAGGAAGGCAGAAACAAGCTGCACCTCTGATAGCAGCAGCTTTTTAGGAATTACTGAAAGGGGACACAAGTGATGCATCTTAATGAATATTTATTAATATGCTAGAACAACATGAGCTGCTTGATTCGCCACTGTGTGTTCTGCAATGTGCATGTACCCATTACAGTTTCAGTAACATCAGTTCTTAGCTATGTCACCTTCCTCTTGTTAAACAAATTGCAATCTTCACAAAGTGGAGGTAAATATGAACTTCACAGTAAACAGGTTGGTCAGACTGCTTTATATGGATGAAACTGCAATAAGACCAAGGACAAGTGTAGCTTTTGGCAGTATTCCAGTGTAATTTGGAATAAGGCAAAAAAAGCTCAGCTTTTAAGTGATTTTTAGGAGTCCCTTATCAATTATGGTAAAGAATTCTTATAAGGAAGTTGTTGAATTTTAATAAATTTTAGGCCTTCAATGGGAGTCTATGAATGGAAGATAGGCAAGTCAAAGAATTAGACTTAGGTGATTGTTTGAAGAGTATTTCCAAACTCTTTTTGGCCTGGTTCATTAACTGATCCCTGCACAATCCTGACACTTCGATTAAAAGCAAAGACATCAAACACACCTATAATATTTAGTCTTCTGCCTCAGATTTTCTAGCCTCTGCTTAGATAGCCTGTGTATAAGAAAATGAAAATCTGTTTCTACACAGAACATGGTTAAGGTGAGTAGCAGAAACTCCTTGTTGCTGTTCTGCATGGGGGTTTGGTCCTCCCAGGGTGAACCTATGTCAGATCATTTCAAATTCCAGCTGTTGCTGAAAAGATGAGCTCTTGAGCCCAGCAGCTTGCTGAATAGCAGAGTACATGTGGGTACAAACCTTCAGCAAGGATATGGAGCTTGTTTCTCTAGCATCAGAATTTCAACTCTGCTTTTAGGAGTTATTTCTCAGAAGGGCTAGAAAAGGCTGGATATGGTTTATCTTCCCTTTACAGGAGAAAGATAAGAAGCAGCAGTGGCAAATTCAACCTACTTCTGCTATAGGCTCGTAAAGGACTCTGCCTTGACTCTTGTAAGCTTAGCTGTATATCGATTTTCTTCACCTTCAAATTCTGACAGAGTTGTACCTAAGGCAGAATATTATGTAGTTGTAACAAAAGGCAGATAATTCCCCATGATTTTCTTGCTTAATACAAATATTTGTATGGTCACTGTATAATATATATGTATATATATTGGGCTTATTATAAATTAGTCTTTCCAACAATGCCTAACAGCTCTTTCTGACTCTTTGAAGATTGACAGTTAATACTCTATTATCTAATCAGAAATAACACTATCTTAGCATGTTGAGACCTTCTTATGTGCTACGTACTTGTAATAGTAAATAAAACTGCATTGCTCTTCAAAACTGGATGGCAGGAAAAAGTGGTCTTTCTTGAAATTTAAGCACAGCCACTATATAAAATATCAGATTTGTCCCTAAGCGGTGGGGGAAATAACTTAAGAAAATTAAGGCAAAACATGTGACTTGTCTTGTTGAGAATCTAGAGGGGCATGCACAGCGACTAACCAATATAAAGTTGTCCTTGTTTCAGCTGGGATAGAGTTAATTGTCTTCCTAGTAGTTGGTATAGTGCTAAGTTTTTGAGTTAGGTATGAGAAGAATGTTGATAACACTGATGTTTTCAGTTGTTGCTAAGTAATGTTTAGTCTAAAGTCAAGGATTTTTCAAGTTCTCATGCCCAGCCAGCAAGAAGGCTGGAGGCGCACAAGAAGTTGGGAGGGGACACAGCCAGGACAGCTGGCCCAAAGTGGCCAACGGGGTATTCCATACCATGTAATGTCATGTCTAGTTTATAACTGGGGGAGTGGGGGCGGGGGGGATCGCTGCTCAGGACTAACGGGGCGTCGATCGGCGGGTGGTGAGCAATTGCATTGTGCATCACTTGTATATTCTAATACTTTTATTATTACTGATGTCATTTTATTAGTGTTATCATTATTAGTTTCTTCTTTTCTGTTCTATTAAACCGTTCTTATCTCAACCCATGAGTTTTACTTCTTTTCCCAATTTTCTCCCCCATCCCACTGGGGGGTGGGTGGGGAGTGAGCGAGCAGCTGTGTGGTACTTAGTTGCTAACTAGGGTTAAACCATGACAAAAGTATACTTGAATTAACTGGACTATTCAGGACTTTTTAGGAAGCCAAATGCTTCTAATGGTGGGGAGGAGAAAAACCCAAACAGAAAACAAAAACCTAGCTCTGGGTCCTCAAGAATGTAGTGGTGGAGGGAGAAGCTGATGCAGTAAGAACTTGAAAGGTAAAGGAAGTATGTGGGCTTGTTGGGGGGGTTGTTTTGTTTTGTTTTTTCCTCTCCACAAACAGTACTTATCATACATTCCCATTCTGGACACTGTCATCTGCAGTTCTAGGAGTCCTTTGACATCACCTGTCATTAGATAGAATTGTTTTGTTGCTTTAGGATGTTATATTACTAGCAGGAATAGGAAAAAGGAGTTACAGCAGGAGGTTGTGCAGATGTGGTATGGTTGTAAAGATACCATTACACTTGAAGTAAAACTTCTCCTATGGAAGATGCTGATTACATATCTAAGAACTAAATTAGGGTATTGTAATTAAACAAGGAAGCCAGACCTGCATATTTTTAAATGTGAACTTTAACAAAGAATGAGAGGGGAACACGAAAATTAAGTAGAAAAAAGTACACAAACAAGTAATAGTTCAAGAAACAAATAACTGTTCATCTAAGCTAGCTACATCTTTTTATACTAAAAAGGCTAGGATTTTTGTTAAGGATGTTGGTGAGCTTACTCATTTTGGAGTCCAGCTGTTTTTTTATGTGTGTGAGATTAGCCATATGTTCCCTGGAAACTGTTGTAACAAATGTAGTCCTTTGGGGGCTTTCAAACCGATGCCTCATAGTAGTGTTACTTTTAAAAGCATGAACTAGAAAGGGAGGCAAGCATAAGACCTATGGCTACAGGACAGAAATCATGGGCCATATCCAGTTGCTGACTTTCCCATCTCTCTGGGCAGTTGATCTCTCAGGCTGAACAGCAATGCTAACTGGAAGGGATGGTTCCAACTGAACTTTTAGTATTAGAATGACTGAGTGATATAACGAGTCTTTTTGCATGTTGAAATCAATGCAGCTTTAGAGAGGCTTGAAAGGAGATGTGTAAAAGTGTGTAACTTGCATGTTTCCTGATCTTTTCCCTAAATGCTGTTCTGTTTGTGAAGCTACCTTTGAAATCTCACTTCTTTACTACAGAGAAATTCTTCTTTAGCTATCCCCATGCATGTCCAGGTGTAACTTGTTGTTCATCCCCTTTCCTGATCAATATGGGTTATGACCAGTGCAGGACTGATACAGTAATAATATAGAACATACTTTAAATTGCTCTACTTTATGTGAAAGTTGTTCACCTTGTGTCTTTGCTTTTAAAGCACCAGCTTTGTGTTTGTTTCTCTTGTTCTTTTTTGATGGATGTTGTAGGTATAGACACATCCCCTCTTGAGAAACTGTACTTCTTGTTTCTTCACTTATCTGAGAATCTGTTCTGGGATTAATTCTGCATTGGATAGTGTGTTCGCATCTGTTATTTCATTTGTCATGCTGCAGTAAAGCAGAGTACTCTGTGCTTTTAGCTTCAGTGAGCTTTATCACTCAATTGTCACAGGCTTTAATCATTTGTAAATTCTTTTCAAATCTTTCACTTCACATTAAAAAGAAGGTTAATGGAAAGCAGCTGAATTTAAATGACAAACCTAACAATGCAATTGTTTCCTGATAGAGCTCTTCAGACAAGAAGCAGTAACAATTTTAGTTTCCTGAATGTGTTTGAGGACCGTATTTTCTTTCTCACACAAGACAAGACTCTGCTATGCCTGTCCAGGCAGGTCTGCTTTGCACATCTATCAACAGAGCTGCTTGGCCAAGGAAAAAAGAGAATAGTGGACCTCCAAACAAAAGAAAAATAGCAACAGTGGAAAACTGACCAAAAGCCATTTTAATTCATTGAGAACCAAAGGAATATTGAGTTTTTATACTGGTATTTCCCATGGGATCCAAATTGCCCCCTTTACAACACTGGTCATAAATACTTTTTTCATTGCTTCAGTAACATTATTACACATCTGGGCTAAATATGATCAGACTTAGAACTTGCTGTTCCAGTGTATGCTGGTGCATTTACATGAATAGACTGTGCACAAGTCGAGAGGGAGAGGAAAGCTTCTGATCTCTTCCACATGTGGTAGAATTTAAATTGTTTGTGAGGGTTTTAGAGAGTTTGGTGTTAGACTAAATGGGAAGCCAGAGTCTTTTTATAGTTTTGTTTCTCTTCTTTCTTAGCTCTTGTTATTTCTGGACTTGCAGGAGTCATGTCCTAATTAAAACATTCTGCCTTCTGAAGCCAGTTGGTCACATGTTAATTGTGTTTTTAAACGAAAAAAAATCAAATAAAATGGAATGAGAAAGCTTTAATTTTTAATAATGGAAGCTTTAATTTTCTGATTTATGTTTAGATGTTTGACTGGTGTGGTTAGCTTCTCTAAATGCCTGTGTATACCTTTCATGGTTTAACTCTAGCTGGCAACTAAGCACCACACAGCTGCTTGTTCACTCCCCTCACAGTGGGATGGCGGAGAGAACTGGAAGAGGAAAAGTGAAGAAACTCATGGGTTGAGATAAAGACAGTTTAATAGGTAAAGCAAAAGCAGCGCACACAAGCAAAGCAAAACAGGGAATTCATTCACCGCTTCCCATCGGCAGGCAGGTGTTCAGCCATCTCCAGGAAAGCAGGGCTTCATCACGCATACTTGGGAAGATAAATGCTGTAGCTCAAGTCCCCCCATTCCTTCATCTTCCTCCAGCTTTGATTGCTGAACACAGCACCATATGGTCTGAAATATCCCTTTGGTCAGTTGGGGTCAGCTGTCCCAGCTGTGTCCCCTCCCAGCTTCTTGTGCCCCCCAGCCTCCTCGCTGGTGGAGTGGGGTAAGAAGCAGAAAAGACCTTGACTCTGTGTAAGCACTGCTCAGAATAACTGAAATATCCCTGTATTATCAACACTGTTTTCAGCACAAATCCAAAACATAGCCCCATACTAGCTACCATGAAGAAAATTAATTCTATCCCAGCCAAAACCAGCACAATGCCTAAATGATTAAGACTGATTGTTTTGTGGTTTAAGCTGTACATATTAAAAATACTTTTCTAATATAAAAATACAGAATTATGCACTCTTACTGAAATAGAAGCTGCAATTTAAGATGGCTTGATGTGGTAATGTGGATATTCTGTTTTCAGTTTGAAATTTTAGAAGAATCTGTCTTAATAGATAGCTGAGTTTTATTTATATTGTGTTTTAATTCTTAAACTTCTTCCTCTGGACACTTAATTACCATTAACAGCATGGTAATAGCACCTAAAGTGCTCCTGTAACTGGTAGATTACACTAAGTACAACACTGGTGAGGTTGCCCTTTTTTGCGGGGGCAACATTTATCTGGTCGGTTGTAGCAGGTAAAGAAGGTGCCACAGTCTGTTGTGGTTTTCCATTCCCAGCTGCCTTGTGAGACAAAGCCTATGCTGATGGAGACTGATCAAATTATCCTGCAGCTTACTCCTGGGATATCTCAAGGGACTCTTCTCAAGCTCTTTTTATGGCTGGAAGTGGGTTGTCTAATGGTGTGGGCCCTGGCCAAAGTGGAGGGTGGAGGGGAAGAGGTCAGGTTGGGAGTGAGTTGGCCTTCTTCCAGACTTCTTTCAGCTGTTTATTTGGGGCAATATTTCCCCAGGAAACCTGGTATGCCTCTATGTCTCATTAAGTTTCTTACCTGCTGGTTTTTCAGCTCTCTGTTACTCCTTCATGAGTTTTCTAAAGTGGCATGCACTAATGCCCTGGGGCTTTCGATGAGGACTACCAGTATTAACATAATGTAAATATATGACAGTCTAGTCCTCTCTGTCCAGAAATCCTTCCAAGTTACATCATTGCTAAAGCCTAACTGCCTCAGAGTCACACGGTGTGCTTTTATCAAACCAGTTTCTCAGCAATGGTTATAAACTTGTGCTAGTAGGGTCAGGTAGTTCTTGGCACTGGAACTGATCTTTCTTCTGCTGATGTGAAGTACAGGCAGACTACATTAACACCTTTCTACAAATGCTGTAGATGTATTCCAGCTAGATGACTTCACTTGTAAACCATTAGATGCTGGGTAGAAAGGCTATTTTTATAGCCAAAATGGCTGGCAGACCCAGTGCAGATACAGAAAGTAGAAGAATTCTTTCAAAAGGTGTGGAAAAATAACTGGATTATTTGGACTATTAGCTTCATGTACCACTGCACAGTAATAAGTCCAGTCTAAGTTGCTAGAGGCAAAATGATTAGCACGTTCTATTAAACTTTCACCTGTTAGAACAGGTAATTTGTTTGCTAGATTTCATCTTCACTGTTTGATCTCATTTCTGATCATGCTGGAAAAAGGTCCCTGAAACTTTTTCTAATCCTATACCTTAGCAAATTTATTAGAGAAGCAGAGCTAGACAGAACATAATTATCTTGGCAACTGTTCAGATTTTTACAGCAATTTATATTACTTTTATAACTGATGCTAGAGGTGGATTTCTCCCACTCGTCAATACTTAGCAATGCAAAACTATCTGGTTTTAAATGTCAGTGAACTGTTCATCCAGTGTACTACGATTGCAAAGACAATACAGGCTTATCCTCTGAGCAATTTTATCCTATTTTAGCACTAATCCTGTTGCTAGGAAGTAATTGCCATGCTGATGTAGCAGCAATAAAAGTTTAACTGGAGTTGTCCCACTGTAATTTGTTCTGTGGAACTGTTTCTGTGTTTATATTCTGGAATTGCATTTGATAACGTGGTATTCATCATCTCAGTCTTTTAATTAATCCATGTGAGTAGACTCTGAATCAATCAACAGGCCCACTCAACTTGTGGGCTAGATGGGTGGCATTCCTTCAGAGCAGCAGAGAGCTGCCACAAGCAAACTAAGTTTTACCTTGCTGTGGTTTGAGTGGACCTGTAGGAAACCTGTCTGTGAACCGTATTTCTGGGAAGGCTTTGTTGTGTGCTGACATGTAAGTGGTGCTTTGGGACATGATATCTGGTCTGATTATGATGACAAACTGGTGGTGATGGAGACCATGCTGGAAGGCTCAATATGTATAGAGTGGAGAGAGGTCTTTAAAGTAGCATCAAGGTTACTCCTGAGAGAGTATGAACATGTCCAAAAGGGCTCTAAGTGATAGATGTTAATCTAGAACCAATACAATTTATGGGCTGTAAGTCCTGAGTTATTTAAAACAAATAAACAACAGACCCTTTAAAATATCCTAAAATACGTGAGTGTTAAATATGCTTTAAAAAAAAAAAAATCAATACTGAATGTAAAGAGAAATGGGAGGGAGATAGAAAGGGAAGGAATTTGGAGAGCTACTGAGATAAATATACATAGAAAAATGTGATCTAGAAAAAAAGAGCAGGGTGACCACCAACAGAAACTGCTGCAAAAATACAGCTAAAATGAAAAGTAGTGAGAAAGCAAAGAACATAATGAGGAATAAACAAGTAATTTTTGTATTGGTATCTGAACTGAAATGAGATTACAAAGTTACAAAGTCCTCTTTCATTATTATAAGATTATTTCAGCAGCAGACAAAATTGAGTGAAGGAACAACATGGGCAATGATTCACAGGCTAGCAGTTTTCCTAGATATTTCTTCCTTTTGAATTTTTTAAATTGTGGACTTCTTGAATTATGAGACCAAAACCTAAGTATGTCTTCATTGGTAGAGAGTAATTAATAGAAAATATTGATGGTTCCCACTGTTGAGAAGTGATGTAATCTGCCATAGTACTGAATGACTCATTAATAACTGACTCGATCATGTGTTGTGAATGATAAATCTTTATAACTGCAAATGTCTGAAAACTGCCTTTAGAACTTTGACTGGAAAGTTCTTTCCCTATGTATTTGTGCAAGTAAAGATACAGTCCTGTACTCTTTTGCTCTAAGCAAAGGCAAACTGGATCATGGCATGGTAGGAAGGAAGTAACTCCATGAAACAATTGAGTAGGTAACCATTTCTTCAGGAAAAAACCCTGATATAATCTTATTTACTCACCTGTTGTTACTGAGGTGATTAGTGGAATCATGGTTTGCAGACAAGAAGTGTGGGAGAAAAAAACATTTGCCTTGGCTGGTGCTGTATGTAGCAACAGCCCTAGTGGTGGATGTTCTGGGAAATTTTTGACTTACCAGTCTGAGACTAGTAAGATAGGCAAGCCAGGACACAAAACAGAGGTAACAATTTAAATCTGTCATTAGATGAATTCCATGTTCCTTCAGGACTTGGCAAATACAGTGACAATTTGTCATTTCTGATTATTGGCATTTCTGACGTTTATGAAATGCAGTCTTTCAGCTGTGGTTTCGCATTATACCTTAGGCCTTGTTACCAGCCTAACAGAGCACACTCTTGCCACCATTACAAAGCTTCTGCTCTTTGCAGCTGGACAGGAAGTCAATGCTCATATAAAGTCTTTGCTGTGATTTTTAGGTTTTGGTTCACTGACTTCTTTCCCACTGAGAAGTACAGGCTATGGATCTGTGGGGTTCTGTGAAAATGACTTACAGGCAGATGGAGTTGCGGAAGAGGAAATGCAGCCCTGTCTCCTGCCCTGACCCTGTAAACCCTCAGGTTTTTCCCCTTATCCTCAGATATGTGCACTTGATGCAGAAATCCAGAGAGAGGACATAGCATTGAGGAGCTAGGGTTGTGAAGGAGGTCTGTAGCCCATCAATGGGGGTTTGCCATGGTTAAAAACGCCCACTAGCATAAACATCTCAAGGTGGACCTACCCCATTTCCCGTTTTGTGAGGTGCATGTCCTTGCAGTAAGGAGCTGCTCTTAGTCCCTGGATAGCTGCATTGTACTTTGAGTTGAGCAAAATCTGAGGTACAAGACACAAAGGTTTCTGTATAAGCAAGGTCACCTTGAGATAATTGTCATAGCAATTTTGGAGGGAAAATAAAGTTATAGGTAAAACAGCTTTTCAGTAAATGGTTTAAGATGCCAGGGGTGGGTAAAAAAAAGCTAGCAAATGTGAAACCTTTAACTAATATAGTTAAAAAAGCAGGCTTGATTCAGCTGTGTAAACACAGGCATCTAGTCCTACTGAGATGCTCTAGGATACCCTGTGGTGTCCATTTGCCACTGCAAGCAGGGAATGGCAGTATGTCCACCTACCTGTGTCAGATCTACCAGCCCCAGGGGAAGTCTTAGCCCAAGGGCACTACATACTACAAGGTGTTTATGCAACTGAGTCAAGACAGAATGTGTATGTACTTCATTCTGACCATTTGCAGCATACTTCAAGATGTCTCATTCCATGTCACTGTTTCTATAAGGATATGCAGACACATAAAAATCAACGGAAAGAGACTCCCTGGAATCCATAATATGATGCTATCATGCTCTTACTAATTTGCCTTCCTGTCTAAAGAACCATTGCACAATTTGGCTGCATTGGCTATCTTATTGCTGGTATGATGGGAATCCATAGTTCTTAGAATCTGCGCACCTATGATGTATAATTTCTAAAAGATTGCTTGGCTACGTGATTTGCTTCCCCAATATATAATTTGCTCCTCTTGTATTTTTTATTTTGCTTTCTACATTGTTGCACCTGTTTCTTTTTTCTTTCACTTAAAGTTAGAATTCTTTGTGTATTTTAATCAGACCCTGAATTGGGACTGCTATTTTAAATTTGAATTTTTATAAGTTTTTTATTTTTCTAAAATTTTTTAGAGTTTGAAATTTAAGATTTTTTAAATCAAAGCATCTCAAAGCTCTGGAGTTACTCAGTGCTACTGACAAATTATTAAATGGGTAATTCTACTGAGAGAGTTTACCACCTCTGTGAAGCTTTGTTGTAGGAGACTGTAGGCAAGCCTGTGTTAGGATGCAGACTTTGCCCAGAAAAGGCTATGGTCTGTAGCCATATAATCCAGCTAATTGGCATGTGCAGCAAAATGTTCTTTTTGGAGGACTTCTTCCATTGCGCTCTTTCCTCTGTGTTTAGTGAACCATAGACCAAACATCAGTTTCTGAAGGGACCTGTGATTGCAACAGTACCACATATTTAGCAATACTTGGAAATGCTACAGTCATTTCCCTTTCTTCTGAGGTTGTAGGCTCCTAAACATCCTCATCTGTGCTGTAATTGGTGATGAACATCTCTGCTCATAGTATTTGTTTAAATCAGTTGTCTACAGTACCAAGTTTTGGATATTACTTCATTACTATGCTTGGAGCGAAAGTGCCTATAATTTATTTCTTGGGATTTAAAAGCAGATATATCTAGAGTTAATACGGAAGTGTAAAATAATTGAGAGAACTTGAGAGAATATGTAGTCTACATTTGTTATTTTATACTTATCATCACCTAGACACCAAGAGTGGTTTTAAAACTCATGAAAACAGCTGTATAACAATAGAGTATGAATTTCATCACTTTTATCAAGTGAGTAGACCAACAAAGCTCATATTTACAAAGTAAAAATTATCTAATTGTCAGCTCTTTTTAAAACAACAACAAAAAAATCAAACCAAAAAACTCCCAGACCATCTGTCCAGTATGGGTTCGTTTTTTTAGGGAGCCTCAATAGGTCAACAGTTTCCAAGGTTGGATACAGTTAATTGCTATAGTGTTTTTATTAATCTACATTTTTATCTTGCCAAATTTAATGTGTTTGAAGAATTGCCATTGTTTTGATTTTTTTTTTATTCTTGTTAGATAATTGAGGGAAGAATGAGAGAGAATTCTGCTGATTTAGCTATTTTAAAGTTTTTTATCTTTCTTAACAGTAGCTTTGAATGATTAATGTGAGTAAATGCCTTTTAGTGTTGTCTACCAGTGGAAAGTATACCTGAGCTCGTTCAAGTGCTGTTAATGAAAATGTTAAAAGCAGTGATTTGTTATTGCTGCTACCATTAGTTACTGTTTTATGAATCATGTTATCTGATTAAATATACTGTTATTGTCATGCATCTGGTAACACAAAAGAAAAAGCAAGAGAAAGATCTCTACCAGTTAACAATAAATCTGTTTTGGGAAAAGCACCCTCTCTTCTTCCAACTTAAAAACCAAAACAAAACAGAGCCACCAAAACCCCCAACCTTTTAGTTAGTTCTAGAAGGAAATATAAAGTTAATAATCCTGCCAGCAATAAGGATTGCTTAACTCATGACCTGTTAGCAAAATAAACGCTAAATGTTTCATGCCATAAAAATGTGTTTGTGAGTCCCTCTGAGTTCTCTGAGTATTCTCTGTGGATGATTTTTTTTTTTTCTCTCTGTCCTGGGTTCAGCTGGGATAGAGTTAATTTTTACAGGAACCTGGGAGGTGGGGGGCATAGCCGGGGCAGCTGACCTGAACCAGCCAAGGAGCTATTCCATACCATGTGACATCATGCTCAGTATATATATAGGGAGCGGGCCGGGGGGTGGATCCTTCTTTCGGTGGGGGAAGTGGCGGAGCGTCGGGTCCCGGGTGGTGAGCAGTTGCACTGTGCATCACTCTTTTTGTATACTCGTTCATTAGTACCGTTGTTGTTGTTGTAATTCCTTTGTGTTGTCCCAGTAAACTGCCTTTATCTCAACCCTCGAGGTTCCAGTTTTTTTTTTTTTCTTTTCTCTCCTCCGTCTTCCCTCCATCCCACCGGAGGGGGGCGGGAGGAGTGAGCGAGCGGCCGCGTGGTTCTTTGTTACCGGCTGGGCTAAAACCACGACACTCTCCCTCTGGATAATCTCCTTTCTGCAGGGAGAAAAGGTTCTGTCTGTCAACATACTACCTGACCAGCCTCTTTGTGTAACCCCTTCAGAAGACTGCATGCTAAGCCCATTTGGATAGAGAGAGCTGTTATCCTTGGTCATCACAAGCCTCTTTCACTCAGAGAGCAATATTTAGGTCTTCTGAATTTCTAATCCTAACAGAAATGGGAAGGCTTTTCATAGTGTAGTCCCTTGCTTATTTGTTTTTTTCCTCTGCTTAGGCTGGCTTTTGTCACAGATCTGCTTCCCTGCAGGAATTGCTTTTTAGTAGTTCCTACAGTTTTTCTTTGCTGTGAGGCTGTGGCATCTGCAGGATCCATCAAGCCAAAGTCCAATGCGCTGTACCTACATCCGAAGTTAACAGCAGTGAAAGCTATACTATCCCTAGCTGGATTTCCTATGGAGTCCCTGCTTGCTGAGAGTGGTTTTACAAGCTGAATATTCGCACATTCATATGATAATCCTTTTATATGGGGTCAGTGCAAAAGGAAAGGATTATCTCCTATACTAACAATCTCTTTTCTTACAACACTGAAGTAATCTTAAAGCTTTCTGTACTAGTGTAGATTATGCTCAGACTTGCTTTGTATTCTGCCTTAGACGTGCATAAATTCTAGTTTGAGAATTTCATGAAAATGATGAATAAAAATCTGTGGAACCTTAGGTAATTGATGATAAGTTACAACATCACTTTTACTGTAATTCACGTGTTGGCATTAGAGCACACATACACAGTTACAATTTACCAATATAACTTTGTACAAAGCCAGACATCATATTATGCATTTGGTAGCTGTTGATAAACACACTTATCTGTCATCAATAAATTACTGTCCCTCTTCCCAAATGTAACCTATATTGCACACCACAATAATACCACAGCTCAGAGGCCCTAAGCAATGATTTTTTTTTTTTAGAAGGGATTGAGACTTTGCCTGAAAATATATTCACCTATAATATCTTATTACATTGGCAAGAGGAAGATCTTAAAAGAACAACTATAGTTTCTCCTTACTACAAGATAGATGCCACAGATGTGAAACCCAGTTGTTTGTTCACTGTCTGCACTGACCTGTGTTTTCATGCTTGCCTTGTAAGGAAAAGGCTTATACATTCACATTAAAAAAAATAAGGGAGGTTCTCAGTGAGAACAAAAACTTACTGTGGTTAGGCAAGCAGCACAATGAACTGCTGTGAGGCTCCTTTAGAAAGACTAGGCTTTCCCAACAGAGGTTAGACAATAATTTATTACATTGTCACAAAAATTGCCTTTTAAAACTGGGCATCCAAGTTACAGCTTAAAGTAACCTTAAAAAGCATGAACTGGCAACATGATTGAAGTAACCTCAGTCAAATAAATGTATCCAACTGAATACTTCATTTCTCCTGTGAAATCATCCCATAGGATCAGTGTATTACCATTGGGGTTTATGGGGCTGCTGTCAGAATGACTTGTTCTTTGTATTTCTTAGAATAGTACAGCTTGAGAGGATGCTAGAAAGGTCCCTGATTTCCTATGGCTTTTAGTGTCAATGCTGAAGTCCATTAAAAGAATTAAGAGATTCCGGTTTTAATGAGACTTGAGAAGTCAGACTGGTTTTTGAATGTAAATCAGAGTGCTTTGATACTTAATCAATTAATCAGAAAGTTGTCTTTTACAGTTTATGCATGACAGGAAGAGACCTGTTTGTGTTACAGTACGATGTTCAAATGTCAGGTCTGCTTGTATCTAATGATTAGGGCATCTGAAGGGAAAGCAATATATTTATGTGTCTATACCCAGAAAAATAGAAAAAATTCTGATGAGTTTTATCACTGGAGAGAAGTTCAGGAAACACTGGTAGTATTATAGTATACTGTAGACCAAGTACCTTTATAGCACATATTGTACATCGTAATTCAGCATAAAATCAACTCTATACAATATGAATACTGCTCTTAATAGCTTAAGATTAAGCAAATAGCTGTACCTTACAATTTATCTTCTTTTACTTTGAAAGAATATAAGAATGAAACAACAACAAAAGAGTAAATGCAACAATACAGATATATTTTCTTCTGTATTATGTGTAGCCAAATAAACATTTATTTCCTAGCAGCAAAACTGGTTTTTTATTTCAGATCTCTCAAAACAAGAATACTGAAAATATGTTGTTAGAGTTGTCAAATATCAATAAAAGACTAGAACCTTAGGCTATCATTTTTGGCTGAAACTTTTTTATACATAGTTTCTGCTAGTTTTTAGGGTTTTATTGAGGGGACAGGAAAACAAAACCAGAACTCTTCCTTGGGAAAAGAAAGGGGAGGGGGAATATAGTACCTCATCAATTCTAACATCAACAGAACAGTTGAGCAGATTATTACTAATATTTGTCTACTGCCTGATTTCTCCTGTCTACTTTAAACACTTGCATGACAGAAGAAACCTTTCTAAATTTTCAACCTTTCTCTTTAATTTACCATTGAATTATTGCCATTAGTTTGAAGGCTGTGTTTGAGTTTTTGATAGAACTTTGATTCAGAAAATCATGGATAAAAATCTCTTTCCATGTGCATGTAAATTATTTTCTGTGCTTCATCAAAACAGGACTGTGTTGGCTCTTGAATATTCTTTATAATTGCTTTCCTTGCAGGACTGTCAATGTTAAGCTGAAAGAGAAAACAACATTAGTAAAGTATTACTGAATATATGCAAAGGGTGGGTAAGGAAGATTAATTTAGGGGACCTGTACTGAATGCCTTTAATTTATATTTTTTAATATACCCTCTAATCTAAAATCAGCACCTAAACAAAAACATCAATTCTAGCAGAGTGGATTTCTCCTTATAATGCCAGAAACCCCCATCATATTAGTTGACCAATTTGCTCCTCTTTTGGTGTTTGATTTAGTAAGAGGTATGTTAGTGGCTGGATGGGGATCTTGCTCCCTTGGGGACAAGAAGCCTCGAAGACTGGGAGCTGTCTGCATTTCCCAGTCTACCCCACATCCTTAATGGAAAAGCCAGTTTAATACTGAATATTGTGATCCTTGGAGGTCAAAAGCAGTGGTAAAGTCACTATTGCTGGGCCCATATGCAGAACATGGGCCCAAGGCTTCCAGCATTACAGAGGTTAAGTGATATATGTTTGATTTGCTTGCTATTTTTAGAAAGAATAAGACCATGTGTATGATTTAGGCAGAGGAAGAAGTTCTGTGGACATGGTTTGCATGGAGTGGCTGCAGTGGAAGGAGTAGATGAAAGGTGCTGACGTCCACCCCTGCTACTTTTGCTAAGAATTGTTCCTAGAGCTAGGATTAGATCCCTGAAGAGGAAGACTGACTTTTGATTTCTAACGAGTCCAAGTGGCTGGAGATGCACAGTACTTGTGAAAAACAATTGCTAAAATTATTATGACTTCTGAGATAAGATAAAACTGAGCCCATATATCAATCCTGTTTAGGAAAAGTTTTGATTCCTAGAGCTCTTCTGCTGCAATCCAGGTTTTGTAGCAGATAAGTTGAAGCTCTGTGGGTGTGTAAGATTAGAAAGGTCTAGTGATAGGAAAATATGCCACATGAAATGGGAACTTTTGATAATCTGTTAGCTCATGATGAATTACATCATTGCTTTTTTTCACCTTGATTTTGTTAGTGTTGAGAGGAGAGCTCTAAAATGTGAAGTTAGTGCTGATGTCTTTCATGGATTAGGATCTTGCTCTTCCAGAGGAGTCATTGGAGTTGCACCTTTTAAAATGCTGCTGAAATTTGAATATAAACCATATTTAAA
This sequence comes from Buteo buteo, assembly GCF_964188355.1. Classification (NCBI taxonomy): domain Eukaryota; kingdom Metazoa; phylum Chordata; class Aves; order Accipitriformes; family Accipitridae; genus Buteo; species Buteo buteo. The sequence goes on from NC_134180.1 coordinate 21,821,517, forward strand.
ATCCTCTTGAGCATCTACCTTTTTAGGGTGGTACCTAGTTCTTGTGTTAATAGTGAATATCAAGAAAATGTGAAATCAGTGTGTGCTGAAGACCTAGAAACCAGAGCGCCAAGAGCAAGATTCAAATAAATACTATTTTAGAAAAAGAAAAAAAATTACACAGCTTATTTTTAACTTTCCTGATTTATGCCCTTACTTTTGATTAATGAATTTGTGGTTGGCAATACTGACATTTCTCTTTTGGAAATGCAAATGTCTTGCTGCGTTTCCTATAGCTGCACATGCTAAAAATAAAATTAATCAGAAAAAGACAGAAAAATGCATTGTCTTGCCAATTGTGTTTAAAACCAACAGAGGGAAGTTTCAGATTTCCTGAAGTTTTAGATTAGGGGGAGTGGTTTAGTCATTTAAAGCAGCAAATGCTCTTGGCTAACACTTGGGAATCCAGCTGAGTTGGTTTTGGCTTGCCTTTCAGTGTCAACTGGGAGGCTGCATTTTGAGAGTATAATAGTTTTATTGTTATCCGTAAACCAGAAAATAATCTAGCCTGATTTTTCAGTTATGTCAGTCTGCCAGAGGCAGTGGCAGTAAAAGCCAGTATTAGCTTATTTTTGCAAGGAGAGTAATAAGCAGGAATAGTTAAAGGTCATAAAGCACAACTGGCTGAGCCGGAATGACTTTTTTTTTTTGTATAGCCACTTGTTAGAAAAAAATTCTGAAACACTTTACATACAAATCTGTTCTGTTTTCCCTAAATCTTGTGCTGCTGGAAGCAGGAAATAATTAATCTGTCTTGGAAAATTTATTTTAGCCCATTATAGAAAGGGGACAGCACTGGGTAGAGTTTTTGTGTCGTTCATTTATATTTGCTGTTGCAGAGACCAGAGTAATACATACATGTAGCAGTGGCATAATCCAAAAATCTATTGAAGTGATACCAATGGCCCCTGGATCAGACACTAAAAAGATCAGAACAGATCAAAAAACTTGGTTCTTAATCTAGTTGTGCCTTTTGCTTATATCCTTGGTGGATGTAGTTCAAAGATCTGCCTATAAACAAGATGTGAAGGCAAGTATTAAAATTCTGGGTGCAAAAGAGTTTGGGGAGGATGAATAGCAACAGTTTTCACTCACTTTAATACAAGAGGTGCTAGGCATTTGTTGTTGCTTTTTGTAAGCTACATTACACATCAGGCATTTCTATTAGAGGAAATAAAGAGCTCATGTTATTGTATGTCACCTCGTTGGGAGCCTGGGGTTGAATGTAACTTGTAAAAAGTTTCCTGGCCACAGAAATCCTTTTCTTCTGTGATGTGATCTTATAAGCTTCACAAGCAAGCCAGAATTCTGTTTTCATAGCTGTGCTCTGTCTTCAAGTAGGCCTTGTAGATCATAGGCCCACCTGTAATATTTCAGAAGCCCAATTTATGTACCGTGTATTTATGCATTACATTTAGAGTCCTTTGAAAGCAATAGGGATGTTTACAAGGCAATATAATTCTTGATTGTACACCTATAAATATTCTTACTAGATTATGTCAAAGTGCAGAATTAAACACGCTAACTCACCCTGCAGCCCTACACGTCAACATTGCATTTTCCTGCACATGCAGGGCTTCCTTTGACCTCAGTGGCATTTCACTATGCAAGGACAGAGCTCTGAAAACTTTGTTCTTCCTGGTCTCTGTGAACACTATCAAACATATCCAAAGACTGACAAGTATTTTTAAATTCCATTTCTAGTTTTGTACAGAAGATATCTAAATATTTTCAAATAATCATAGTCCAACTGGAAAAAATAAGACCACCTTTTCTTGGTGTAAGAATTTGGCAAAAAAGCAATTAGCAAAAAAAGGAAGTAACTTTTTTCTTGCTGCTGTAATCAAGAGAAGTAAAGCAGTTAAGAGTACTCTCTTCAGCAAATAAGTGGTTCTGCACCTGAGGATGTCTTTGAAACACCTGTCAATGGAGTTTGACAGCAGTAATTGGTGGGATCTTGGCAAAGATTAAATTCCTGAGGCTGTCTTTTGTCAGGTCATGTCATACTTTGTACAGAATTAGGTGACAGAGTTGCTAAAATGCCTCTAGCCAGGAGAACATTTATGAGGTTTCACTCAGTGCTAGCACTTGAGCAGGAATGGTGCTTGCAGTTAGTTGTAAGATGTACTTTCAGAGTAAAACCTAAGATAGGCAAATACTTTGCCTACCTCTCATAAAGAGCTGCAGATCCATTGGCTTTAGAGTTTCTGGCTTTTCACGTGAGTACACCTTTGCATTTTCTGATGTCATTAAGCAGTAATGGTGATAGCATGCATGCCTACGGCTTGTGCTATAATTTTGTCTCTTTTTAATTTTTTCTGTTGTGCACTTTCTCCCTGTGCTTTCCCTGCAACCTGTAACATACTGGGTGGTTTGCTGATAAAGATTTCAGTGACAAATCTTTTTCTTTATAGTTGTTACAAATTCTGCCTGATAATTTTCTTGGTTTTTGCAGTTTGTCTGCAGTTGAAAAATGACAGTCCTTAGGAATAACTGTTAGAGGTTTGTGCTGTGATGTAACTCTGTACATTACTTTCTCATCAATATTTTTAAAAAAGTATTTCAGCAATGATGTTCCAGACTGCCAGCCGTATGAGAAATGTGGGAGAGCTCTGAGCTGTGAATGAGGCAGGGCGTGCTGGAGTGGGAAAGTTCGGATTTGCTAGTGCAGCTACAGTTCTTCCATACCTGCAATGAGGGTCTGTGTTACTTTTCATGGCACTACACTATATAGATGTACCATTAGGTATGGTGTCTTTGCCATACACAGGATTTCCCAAGTCAACTTTTTTCACTTTCTTGTAGTATATATTGCTATACAGTGCTCTAAGTGGGGATATGGCAGATAAACCTACCCTTATCACGAGTCCTTAAGAATGACATGTGCTTGCAGAAATGGCAAGTTTGAGAAAGCATTTACAGCATGCTACATTTATTTTCAGCGTGATGCATGCTAAGCATGTAACGCAAAGTTGGTTTTCATTGGTTGCTTGTAAGACAGCATACATTATACTGCATGACATTGATTTTGCTTCATGGGAACTTTTTTCAGTAATCTGTCTGGGATACAAACATACAATTACTTACATTTACTCGTTACCAGCTTTTCAAAAGACTGGGACCATTGTAGCACTTCCTCCAAAGACAATCTTTAGAAAAAAGGAGGAGATTATTGTAGGATTAGCTGTAGTTCAAAGCATAAAAAATTAAATGAAATTACATTATTGAAAATCTGTCCCCTAATCTAAATAAAATCTGTATGAAACTTATATTTTAAAAGGTTTTTCTGTGTATCCTAGATCTTGTGCTTACTATACTGAAGCAAATATTTTTCTTGCTCTAACAAATACAGTTCCATTGCAAGATGCTCCCATGTAATTCCTCTAGAAAAGGCGTTCACTTATTTAAGTTGTGCTTAGAAGAAGCAGAAGGGAAGTACTAGCTTTCTAGATAGCAACTCTTTGGGACAGGAATCATTATATAGGTTATGAAATGTTGATGTTTGTATTTAGTAACAAAGTATTAAATGCTCAAGATCTTATAATATTTGAAGGCCTTTAACATCTATGTTGACTTATCAACTGAGAGCTGAATATAAGCTCTGAACATAAGGTAAATAATGAAAGGTTAATACAATCTTAACTGTAAGGGACTTTGATGTCTCTCCAGTTGTTTACAATGCAGTATGACACATTATTACTAATCTAGACAGTTGTTGGAGGTGACTAAAATCAGATCTTTCTTTCATGTTTGCTATTCTTAAGCAATAATTTCTTAAGCTTGTAGGAGTCTCCTGCCTGATTCTGGGAAAGAGTATGGAAGTGGTGAGGTGAGAGACTAAACAATTTAAGGAAAAACAAACGTTTGAGGGTCAATAGCTCCAGTTAAGTGCATGTAGCTCCATTTACACCAACTGATTTTTAAGCATTGCAGTTACAGCACATCACAGGTAACTTTGAAAACATGCTTATGCTTATATTACTAGAAGAAAACACAAAGGATGTATTCCAGTGGGTGCTTTGTATTATGCATGAGCCAAACCTGGGAGGGGATCCTTCCTCATTGAGTATTTTGTTTTCATATGAGCTACAATTTTGACAACAGCTACTCAGTATCATAGAATGCTTTTTTAATTTAAATTAAAAGTAAAATTGGCTTTGGTATGAGTGCTGCATGATGCTTCATAAATTTCTGCTACACAACAGCCATTAGTAGCTTTGTAGCTTTTTTAATTGGTGATCATCCATTTATTTTTAACTTGATATAATTCTCTCTTTCTCTGAAAGAGTACATGCTGTGACTCGCTGATTCTTTCATCAAGCTTTCCTGATCAGTCTGACCTGATCAGAGAAATATATAGTAAAAGAAATTTTACCACTATCAAATTGTGGTGTTGATAACTCTCTAGTAACTCTTGCCAGTAAAAGATATTTTTTTTTTCCTTCTCATGAGCTACTGGCCTCCTCTCTGTGTAAACTCATGAAGTATGTGGATATGGGGAGTGAAAATCTCTAGTCCTTTGAATGTTTTTTTCCTTAAGAGCTGCTTCTGAGTCGTATTCATTGTTACTGATGCAGATAATTTTTCACCTCTGTCAGCAATAGCAGTTGTATATAGAACGTATAGTTGTATATAGTCTGTCTCACTAAGCATCATCAGTAGGGTCATTTTATTTCCATTTCTGATTATTTGTCTTTAGCATAATCTGTGAAGCAGAAAGAACGCTGCCTGATGGGGCAGCTGACACAGAGGAAAACCTTTTTACCTTTTAACTTTCCTTTTAAAATCAGGAAAATACGAAAGGCACTAAGGGAAATATGAATATGAGTTTTTAGGATCTGTATTGATGCCACTTTCATAGCTGCTGTGCTGGTAGGACACTTCTTGCTGCACTGATTTGCAACATGATTAATTTGCTGAAGAACATATACTACACTGAAAAAAAATTTGAATATTCTCCAAAAATAACGAGGGCTTTATAGCTGGGACTCCAAAGTTTAAATTGGAAAATACCGTTGTAGTGTCTTGTGGGAGCTATTGTTCACTTATTGCACCATCTTCAGTGTGAGGGGCTCCCCTTGGCCACTGCTGTGTGTGAGGGAAGTCCTAGTCCAGGAGGCACTTTTGGAAATGTTGTCTGGATTTCTGCCACGTAACCTCACCCAAATGGCAGTTTCAGGAGTCATCAGACACACCTCAGTATTGCTGTGGAGGACATGTTTTTCTCTAATCAATAAATCAATACCATATATGATCTGATACCAGTTGGCAGGCATGTTGGGTGGAAGCATTTCACCACCTCAATGTCACATGCTGACCAAAGTTCTAGCTATGGTTGACCTCCATTGAGGTTGGTGGCAGCTGAGGACTTGCAGGACTTGGCCATGTCTCTTATCCACCACATGTGTATTCAACCTTTGCCAGCAGTCTGAATTCTGTTAAAGGATTGACCCAAAATATTGGGCTTACAAATTTTTCACAGGCCCAAATCTGGACTTACCCCAGGGATTAGTTTAGGCCTATGCCTATTTAATATAAAAGTAGTTACCACTGGGATATACCCTCCTTCCTCTAGAGAAGTGCCAGTTTACACTTCACGTACTGTAAAGGAATTGGCTATATAAAGGTGGTCAGCTGGGGCAGTTGTGAAGATTTTGCACTCTTTTGCATGATCTTAAACTTGCAAAGAAAACTTCCACTGTGAATTTTGAGATTTTTGTGTCCCCTACTCAGACAGCTGCATGTACTGCAGAACATAAGAATCTTACTGTTACTTACTTAGAACTGATCCCATTTTCTTCTGCTCTGAATATCTTGCAAAGCCAACAAGTATTTGAACTCATTCTCCTAAACATGGAAAATATGTGAGTTTTAAACTTGTGCTTAGTTTTGGCTATCTCTAATTCCACTTATAATTCAGTCTCCATATAACAGTGCAACTAGTCCTAACAATATTCTTATTTTATGCATCTAATCTTTGAGTCATGGCTGAAGCATTAGACCAACATATATTTTTTGTAACATGCAAGAACTTAAAAAAAAATAAAAATTAAAAAAATCAAGCAGTCCAGTGGATATATCTTAGGGAAAAATAGAAGTGTTAATAATTCTCCCTCTTTGAATCTCCAATTGTGAAAAGAGATTATAAGTTTCAGCCTGACCCAAAGCAGAAGGAAACCAGGAATCTTTTCCCTGAAAGTTCAGGGTGACCCAGATCAGGGAAATGTAAACTGGACAATGCTGAGTAACTTAAGTGTCTGAGATTAACATTGACATTTGTCCAGCAAACATCTCAATCAGTAAAAATTTGTATTAAACTTGCTTTTGTATAGAGAAGATATCTATAAGAAAGGGTACAATTTTTTATTAGGAATGAGACAGTCAAGAATAAGTTTGTCTAAAAAAACAAACAAACAAAATAATCCTGTGACCTGGAGTATGTTTATTTTTTCCCCTTTGGCTTTCAAGAGATTCTAAATTCCTTGCAAAGTTTACATAGGACAGTGAGTAAGTTTGTATGGACCTGCCTGAAATCAAAACAACAGTCTTATACATTATTTATTTAAACTCACAATTTCTTTCAAGTTTGGATTTGGCTGGTACATACTATTCCTACAACCAATTTTTTCCTTCAAACTGAAACACACAGTAAAACACAGAACAAGGCTGTGTCTCCCAGCATTCTGAACCTGTGAAATGATTGTATTTACCTTTAGTCTTATTTTCCTTGTTTCCCTGACATCTATATCCAAATTTGCGTTATACCAGCGTCTTACCTGGAAGATTTCCTACAGGATATTGAAGCTTCATAACTCTGCCCAACTGCTATACTGCAACTCCTGCTGCTCACCCTCCCTGCAGCCCTGTAGGACTGCCAGTGGCCATTGCCTGTTTCCTACTTTTGTGGAATTCTCTGAACTACACTCTCTGCTTGAGTTCTGTCAACTGTATGACTTCCTCTACACTTGCCTATTTATTTCACAAGTATTTACTCATCTCACCAGCTGCCTAAAAGCAATCTTTTAAAACTACACTACATTCCCTTTTTAAGATAAAGTAATGCATTTAAATTCTGGCATACGGTTATCACTTATCACCTGATTTTAGACTATTTTACCCAATGTCCTCTATTTTGGGTGTTTTCATGTTGCAATCATCAGTCTTCTATTCACTGAAATATAAATAAAATACAGACTTTGTGGCTTTTTTGAAACCTGAAGAAGCTTATGTAGGTTGCCTACTATACAGAAATGCTCAAGGCATATTAGATGAAGCAATATTAAGTAATCTAAATCAGCTACTTCCATCTAAATTTAAAGTGTCAATCAGTAACTTTTTTCTTCAGGTGGTTGCTGCATGAAGTCACATTTGTATAAGGAAATGTTATTGTTCTGAGGAACCATTTTGAGTTAGAGACTTTAAGCAAATATTGTTCTCCAGGGATTTTTCAGTACACACATTTGCCAAACACACATCCAGGGTTTTGTGGTTCTCTCTTCTTTTTATGTTAGAAATATTTCCTAATAGACCAAGGAACAGATCATGCTGATTTTATCTTTTTCAGTGCTTCTTTGGAATGTCTTCTTTCCACTGAAGCATAGTTTATGCTTCATTAGTCTAATGTTGCTTGTTTCTGCTGGCAATAGTCTTAGTCCTAAAATAAGACAGGAATATCACAAAATAACAACATGCCCTTGAGCAATTTGTGTCAGTTTTGACTTGGCTAATCTTCACAAGTGCAGCCTGTGACTTTACCTATATTAGTGTCCTATCTTCTATGGGAAATGGTAGCCCATCTACATCTTAACTACTTAATACAGCTTTGCAGTGTTCAGCTAACTAGATTTGGAACATGGGAGCTATTTTCACCTGATACATATAAATAACATGTAGTATCCTTTTTGTTTGCTCATTATAAGACTTTATTGCAACAAGGCTACAAGTTCCTTAACGTGTAGGATATGTGCTTCCTGCAGGTCTTGTAATCAAAAAGAAAGTCACATGGTTACAACACTTTCAGAGAAGGAATTTCCTGTCTGATAATAAATGAATCTAAGTCCTGAAGTTATTCACGTCTGTAAAAGATATAAGCAGTACTGATCTGGAAATGACTAACTGCTACTATATCTTATATTGGAAAAATATCAGGAAAACTGCTTTGGTGGATCAAAGAACAAGATCTCTCTATTTTTCAAACTACAACATACCTTTTTATTTTTTCAGCACCTTTATGCTGTGCCAGTGAATCTGTGAACTACCTAATGTCACAGTTTTTAGTACCCAGAGTAGGTTTCAGCAGAGCCTTCAGAGAGAAACCGCCATATAAAAGTTCTAATTGTCTTCTGTGATGTCACTCAGCTTAGTTTGTACTAAGAGGATTACACAAAATATTCATATATAAATAGGGATAAAGTTGTTTATACATCAGAAACATTCTAAAATGAATGCCTTTGCTATGCTGAGATAACTTACATGCCAAGAGAAAAAGAGGTGTTTCCCTGCCTATGCTATACTTTTCTCTTAATATTTTGAAGTACAAAACTTCATACTTAGAGAAACTCTTCTTGGATTGTTTCTCTTGGTTAAAGAGTTTTGTTTAGTAGTTACAGTTGTAGGGATAATTTTCCAAATTCCTTGACCTATTTTTTTTCTTCATTATTTTCTTTTAGTGTAGAAGATCTTACTGCCCTTTGGCTGTGTCTATGCTGATCATATTAGTGCCTAACTCCTTTCTTATATATACCATAGGCAAACAGTGGCTGTGTTTTCTATCAGAAAAAAGTTCAGTTGGACTCTGATGTACCACTGATAGAGGCTGTTTGCTCCAAAATTATCTTGACATCTCTACTGATCAGCTGTAATGAAATGAAGCTGTGTTTTACTTCATTGAAATCTTGCATGTATTGTCCAAGTTTTGTGACTAATATTTTCCATCCTTTTATCAAAGTTATTTTTATGAAATCTAAAGTCCATGCTGAAATGAGATGAAAGGCAAAAAGTACCCTTGCACTAAAACCAAGTTTCATCCTCTTACAGGTAGCATTATGAAGTACTTTAGATTGCCATGGGAGAGCCTTTATTTTCTGCTGTGACCCATTAGTGTGAGGCTTTTTTGTGCTTCTAACTGGTCAACTTGGTGTTGCACACCATCTGAGTGATGTTAGAGCAGAACTTTCTTTAAACTTGTATGAGGTCCTCTGTCATTTTTCTCATACCTGTTGCAAAGGTTATGGCCTCATTTTAAATTGAGACTCAAGTTATCTACATTTCACTTATTCTTCTCTAGCCAAGTGTTTCAAAGCAGCTGTGCAGTGCGATAGCACTGAAGTTGCTCTGTTCATGCCAGTAGTAGACTAGTTTTTACTGATACTGGGGCTTTGGGAGTAAGAACTAGCTCAACTAGTTGTTGTAAATCAGTCACAGGGTGGGGGGAGAATCTTTCTAGAAGTCTTTCTGTCCTTTTTGGGGGTAGTTGTGAGTTGTGATCTCTGGGGATTTGCCAGTGTCTACAAGGTACATACTAATTGTGTCAGGAGGGAAAGGTTGGTCTTCTCCCTGCTCTATCTGACAGCCCAGCTGTGTGCAGTGCGCGATGATTCTTTCGATCTTCTCTCTCTGTTTTGACTCATCTTTCTTTTTCTCTTACAATGCCTCCTAGGCAAAGCATGAACTGTGTAGTATTTGAACTTAAATTGAAGTTTGAGCCTACAATAATATAGTACACTCATTTATTTTATTGCAGCTCACCCTACTGGTATACAGGCCTAGTGTAGAAGGATGTACGTACATTTTCCAACAGTAATGATTCTGCTAGGGAGGAAATGTGTGTGGTATGCACACCTACAGCAGAACCTGGTGTATGAGCAGGACAGCATAAGAGCCAGCATAAGGAACTCACCATGGCCTGTGCTTATGGAAAGGGAGGGACAAATATCACAATGTGATCTATTTTCTGTGGATTTTTATTTCATTAAATCTTATTTTATATTCTTCATACCTTCACACAGGTTTTTGGAGTATTTTGTTCCATTTCTATAATAGGAATAGGCAGAGGCAAATACCTATATAATGTAACTAGAGTTGATTATTCAAATAATCACAATAGTGAGATGATCCAACTTTCCCACATATCTCCTCAAAAATAACACTTCTAACACTTGCACATACAGGCAGTTATATGCTAAAAGCATCTGAGGGAAATAACTTTGGCCTGAACTTGAGAAGCTAAAAATGGCTTTAAAGGATCTTACTTGTAGAACTACTTAAATTAAAAAAAAAAAAAAAGGCACCATATGAATAAATGTGACTCTGGAAAAGTTACATAATGAAAATTCCAATTATGCTGATAGTCTCTGCTAATGATTTGAACCAGTATTTAACTATTTGATTTACATATATGTGAATACATATGTACATATGCAAGTTCTTTTGCAAAAACTTAAATATATCTTATTTTTGCAGTAAATTTTATTGGCATTAAAGGATAGCTTATCTAAAATCTTAGTATTAAAATGAATGATAATGAACTATTTAGGGCTTTTTTCTGTCATCAACTGATATTCATTATCAGGACACTGTTAATTATATGACACACCATCTCTTTGTAAATTTAAATTGTGCAGTGACTGAGTATCAGTGACTTTGTGTTCAAATATTTTCTTTTACATATTACAGACATTAAAAAATACTGTAATATTGCTTAGAATTGAAATAAACTTGTTTTGGTTTGTTTTTTTTTTCATAAGGTTGTTTTTACTCTTAAGCTGAAGAAAACACTTCTCCAAACCTCATCTTGACTTGTACAGTGGGAGGATATTTAGGTGCAGGATTTGTTGCTAATTTCATGTCTGCAGTTTTGTTGTATCCTTGACCGTGCTCTAAAGCACCATATGAAATTTAATGGGTATCTGCAGGTACTTAGGATTGCCTAATTGCCTTAGCATTGGGTGGTTGACTTGCTGGCAAATCTGTCCTTGGATCAGTGCAGAGGAACTGTAAAACCAGAGAATGTGGCTGGCTGGGAAGCCCTCAAAGACTTGAGGGATGCCGAAAGGCTATGGATATATTCCTGCCTGCCATCACCATGCCTGCCAGCCACTGCAAGGACTCTTATCTTCTTACTCTCAACAGGACTGCTAGCATTCAAGCTTGTTGCTAATTCATTAAACTTGTTGCAAATACGATTTTACAACTTGCTTCTCAGACTCAGCTGCTTTCCACTACCATTCTTTCATAGCTTGATACCCAGCTACCCAGCTATACCTTTCTACTTCCCTTTCCAGAATATTTAGAGCACATAGGGGTGGAAGGTTGAGTCACTAACAAGGTATGCTGCTTCACTGAAAAATTGTGATTGAACCTAAATCATACCCTTCCTCTTATTACATAGATATTCCACTAGATGTCATCTGGTATCACCCTGAAGGAGAAGGTATAACGTGTGTGCATTAGTTCTGTGTGCAACTGTGGTCTCATGAGGGTGGATGTGGGTGTAGGCTCTGGGGAAACACTGCAGTTTCATTGTAATGAGTGGTCTCATCTATCCTGAAAGAGACTCCTTGCCCAGATGGGTGAGACACTGAGATGAGCAGGTAACTGAGGCATACATTGAACAGGCTGGTTAACATGGCTTCTGATATGGCCTTGTTCCTTTGTATTCCTGATGTTGCCATGTGTTTGAAAAGAGGATGTCCCGGCCCTAGCTATGCCAAAGAGACAAAAGTTGTCACACTGTTCTGGGGCCTGGCCTGTGCCTACTGAGTACTATTCATGACTATTCAGCACCCTCAAGGAGAAGAGAGGGTCTCTGGATCTGAAGACATACAAACAGACACTGTGGCTAAACCAGAGACCCAACCCCCAGCTATATCAGTTACCCCTATAACTGGGTCCGGTTGAGCCTGAAGGAAAGGTATCCCTTCAAAGAAGACCATGTAATTGACCAGGTCAAGTGGACCTCTGCTGAGGGACATATCCAGTATCTGAGGGAATTAGCTGTGAAGACAAATGCCACAGCCTGGAACATACCTGTCCCACTGCCTTAATCCTTCTTGCCCCACCTTTTATTGCTAAGCATGACATCATAAGGTATGAAACATCCCTTTGGTCCGCTAGGGTTAGCTGTCCTGGCTATGTCCCCTCACAGCTTCTTGCTCACCCCCAGCCTACTTGCTGGTGGGAAAGAGTGAGGAACAGAGAAGCCCTTGACACTGTGCAAGCACTGTTCAGCAATAGCTGAAACATGAGTGGTTTATCAGGACTGGTTTGGTCATAAAACCAAAACACAGCACCCTGTGGCCTGCTATGAAGAAAACTAACTGCATGCCAGCCAAAACCAGTGCAGTGAAGCATGTGCTGCTCCTACCATGAGAGTGACATAAAGCAGGGAGTGTTTGGTAACATGGGAGGGGCTGTTTTGTCCCACAGGCCTTCAATCCCATCTCTTGAAAACAGCCCAACAGCAGCCAAACCCAAAACCCCACCCGCCCAGATGGGGTCCCTGTAGCAGAGACTTGTTGGTGCAGGGGGCAGATGCAATTTTTGGAAAAGGACTGGGGAGAAAGGGGGGGTGACTGTTTCTCAGGACAAGAGGGAAAATCTCTCACCTCTCACCCCAGCTGTGCCATCTCCCTGCTGGTGTCATAATGGACCTTCAAATGACATGGGCTGGTGTCACAGAGGGGTGCACTGCATCACAGGGAGGTGTCCTGGGCACCACAGCAGTACTGGTACTTCTCAGTGAGGCCTACGTGCTGCTGGACACTTCTCAGGGACTCCCCACTTCAGCCCTTTGGAGCTGCTCCGCAGCTGAGAGCGGGGTCAGGAGGCAGCAGGGATGTGGTGGGGGACACTTACTGACAGATAGGAGAATGTCAGAGAGGAGTTTTGGGTGAGGAGCTGCAAAGAGTGTCCCTTTTCCTGAGCTGAGGGCAAGCAGCAAAGCACAATGGAGGGCTGCTGCACCATGGCCATCAGCTTGGAGCCGAGCTGCTTATTCCCCACACTCCTGCAGCTCTCCACCAAGGGTGAGGGTTTGGGGAGCTCCTTCCCCAGGGGTTGCAGCAGAGCTGTCAGCTGTCAAAAGCTGGGCTGTGGGGGTGGCTGGACAGGGCTGGGGGCTGTCGTGAGAGCCCTACCTGAGGATTCCACTGGGCTCGGAGGACAATGTGGCTGCCAGGACTGCCATGTCCTGGTACTGGGGCTGCCCTGAGTATTGAGGCTCCTGTGGGCGTGGCTCAGTCCCCTCAAAAGTGGAACCATTCAGAGTCAACTTTCTCTGGGAGCTCTACAGCCATGGCAGTGTTTTTCTGGGCTCTTTGTATACACCAGCATCTGTCATTGCCGGGGCAAGGAGCTTGCCGAGAGTCTGTGAGCTATCCAGCCTGGAGTCTGAGACTGCATTCCCTTGCTTTCTGGAGATCGTGGCTGTCTGGGGAGCCATGTCTGATAACATCGTAGGACAGCTGAAGCTGGACAAGGTGGGTTGACATCCTGGTCCTCCTTGCCCCACAGGGCTTCAGACTTCCTGAGAGCCTGGGCCCTAAGGAGAAATCCCTCCCTGAGCATCGTGGCAGCACAGCGAGACGACCTCATGTGCCATGATCGGCTTCCTGGCCAACCAGGAGAGAGACCAAGTCCAGATCCAGTCTGAGAAAGTATTCAGCACCCCACAGGGCTTCACTCTTCCCTGTGGTCAGAGTGGAGAGACCAAGCAGAGAGACAGGGGATGATGCTGGATAATCCCTGGGAAAAAGCCCCAGCAGTATTTCATGTGCTGGAAATGCCTGGGATCTTTTCTAGCCAAGAGATGTTAGCAAATAATTTTAGAAGGGGGAAAGAAAAAAATGGAGAACATGGTTTTTTTTTCCAAAGCTTTCACTTTTCCTATCTCTAAAGGACTCACTCATCAGCCTTTTTGTCTTTTTTCTGGGCAGGGTGTCCTGGTTGCAGGACTCAGGAACTTCGCTGTGGTCCAAGAGCAATTCCACAGCAAACGAGTGGTATTTGTGGTTTGCAGAGCCATCTTCCAGCTGGACATTGATGAATTATGGCTGTGGGAGCTTCCGTTCCCCACAGTGATTATCCCTGGTGAAAAGGCAGCAGTGACACTCTGGTTTCCCCCTCCAGGTCGAGGGGATCTATGGCTTGTGTGCTTTCTGTTCCTTGGAAAGGGTTGGGAGAAGTAGACAATTGCCACCAAAGGTCAGGGGGCAGATTGAGCTCCCCCAAAGCAAATGACTCCCTAAGAGCTGTTTCTGTAAATGACCTTTTCTCTAGAATTTTGTTACGAATCTTGCATGGCCTGCTATGGCAGTGATGACATTCTTCCTCTTTTCAGATGATGTCAAGATTGAGCTGCTGAACTACAAGAAGCTATCATGAACTACCTCCTTCCCATGTCATATTGTGGAGAACTGTGTGCAAAAGTGTCACCTGAGACTGAGGGGGCAGACAGGGTCTTTTAGGGATCCTTGCCGGAATGATTATGGCACTAAATTTTAGTTATAATTAAGCTCTGTTTTCTTAACAGGATACTGTGATTAGTATAGCGACGAATTTATGATTAGACTAGCACAGGATTTCTACAAGCAGAATCAATGTAGAACAATTTATAAGTAGCATAATATAGAATTTATAATACAACTTAACTTATAATTTTTAATCACCTGGATCCTAACATAACTTATGATTTCTAATTACCTGGACCCTCTGTAGATCGTGTCAAATATTAATACATGGTTTGCTGTTTCAGTACAACAATCCTAATCTAGACTTCAAAATCATATAAAAGAATATAAGTCACTGCCTCAGTCCTTGGAAATATCAGACAATGGTGGAGGCATGCCTGGCCACAGGGGTGTCAGATGTCTCGATGTCCTGCAGCAGTTCCAGTCCAAGTTGCCCCCTTAGGACTTGTAAATGCTTGATTTAGAGACAGTGCTCTGTCTATAAAAAACAGGAGACAACAGGAGGACACATGAGGAAAAGGAGAAGGAGGCCAGAGGAAGCAAGAAAAACAGAAAAAGGAGGAGACAACAGGATGAAACAAGAGGCAGGAGGCAGCAACAGAAGGAGGAGGAAGAGGCAATAAGTCAACAGGAGGCAATAGGAGAAGGAAAAAGAGGAGGCAGTAGAAGGACAAAGCAGGACACAGGACATAAGAGGAGGCAACAAGAGGCAACAGGAGGAGAAAGAGAAGAAGGCAAGAAGAGGAAACCAGAGACAACAGGAGGCAAAAGGTGGCAACAGAAGGAAAAGGTAATATGAGGAAGATAAGGAGGAGGAAATGGGAGAACCAGGAGACATGAGTGGGACTGAACAAAAAGAAGAAAAAAGAGGAGGAAGAGGACGAGACAACAGGAAGTAACAGGAGGCAACAAAATGATGAGGCAACACGAGGCCACAAGAGGAGGAAGAGAATGGTGAGGCAAACAGGAAGACACAGCAGAAGGAAGAGTAGCAGGAGGAAGTGGAAATGGAGGAAGAGAATGTGGAAAAAGAAAGAGGAGGAGAAGAAGTGGAGAAGTAGCAGGAGGGGGTAGCAGAGGAGAAGGAAAGAGGGGCCAAAAGGAAGAAGAGGCACAGGATGCAACAAAAGGCAACAATAGGGAAGATGAGGAGGAAAAGAAGGCAACAGGAGGCAAGAACAGGCAAACAGAGAAATAGGATGAGGAGGAGGAGCAGGAAGAAGCAAGAAGAGGAAAGAGCAGGAGGAGATAATAGGAGGCAACAGGAAAAGGAGGACACAGGATGAGGAAACGAGGGCAAGGAAACAAGAGGGGAAAGGAAAACAAGACAAAGGAGGAGGAGAAGGCAACAGGAGGACAAGGAGGAAAAAAAGGAGATAGCTACAGGAGGAGAAAGAAGGAGGTAAGAGAAAGCAACAGGAGGATAAAGATGATGAGCCGGTGAAGTAGGAGGCAAGAGGAGGGAACAAGAGGCAATATGAAGAAGAGGAAGAGACAAGAGGAGGCAGGAATACAACATTGGAGGATGTGGATGGCAACAGGGGCAGTGAAGAGGCAACAGGATGCAAAGAGGAGGAAGAAAAGGAGGAAGCAACATGATGCAACAGTAAGAGGATAAAGGAAGAGGAGAAGGCAGCAACAGGAAAAAAGAGGTAGCAAGAGGAGGCAAAAACAGGAGGATGAGGAGGACACAACAAGGGGTAAAGGGAGGCACCAGGAGGAGGAGGTAGCAAGAGGCAGAGGAGGAAGAGAAAGAGAAGGAAGAGGAAGTAAGAGGAGGAGGAAAATGGAAAAAGGAAGAGAAGGCAACAAGAGGCAAGAGGAGAAGGAGGTAAGGATTTAACATGAGAAGAACAGGGAAACAAGAAACAACAGGAGGAAAAGGCAAGAGGAAGCAAAAGCAGGAAGAGGAGAGGCAGGCAATAAGACACAACAGGAGGAGGTGGTATAAGAGGCAACAGGTGGCAAAAGGAGACAAGAGAAGTATTTGAGGTGGAAAACCAGGAGGTAACAGGAGGAAACAGGTGGAAACTAAAGGCAACAGCAGGGAGAGAAGGCAAGAGGCTCAGGAGAGCAGGAGGAGGAAAAGTGAACAGGCTGTAACAGGAGGCAATAGGAGGCAACAGGAGAAGAAGCAGAAGGAGGCAATAGGAGGTGAAAAAAGAGAACACAACAAGAAAATATAACAGGACAGAAAAAGAAAGATGCATGAGGCAACAGATGGAAACAGAAAGAAAAAGAGAAGAAAAAAGGATGCTAGAGGAAGTGAAAGGAGGAGAAAATGAGAAGAGACAAAAGGAGGCAATGAAAGGCAACAAAAGAAGGCAATGAAAGGCAACAAAAGAAGAAGGAGGAGGATGCAATAGGAGGGAAAAGAGGAGGCAACAAGAGGACACAAGACAACTGTTTCTCCTGTTGCCTGTTTCCTCTTCCACCTTCTGCCTCCTGTATGTTCCTACTCCTGTTGTCTCATATTGTGTCCTCCTTCTGTTACTTCCGGTTGCTTCATCCTCCTCCTGTTGCCTTCTCTTGCTTCCTATTGCTTTCTTTTCCTCCCCCTCTCGCCTGTCCAAAGCCTGAGTTTTAGAGTCCAGTCTTCTTTATAGGGTCCAAAGGCTAATTTTTGGGCCCAACCCCTCTTTTTCTGTTTCCAAAGACTAATTTTCTGTGACCAAAGCCTCACTTGAAGGTTTCAGTCCAAAATTTGAGGGCCCAAAGCAGCATTTGGAGCCTCCAAAGACCCACTTTTAGGGTTCAAAGCCTTAGTGTTTTGTACCAAAGCATCATTTGAGAGCACAGAACCTAATTACAAGGTTCCAAGACTCATTTTCACTTCCAAAGCCCCATTTCTAGAGCCCAAAGCCCCGTTCTTTAAGCCCCAAACTCTCCTTTTGAGGGTGTGAACTCTCATTTATTGGGCCCAATCCCCTCTTTAGCATCTCTAAGCCTCCACTAGAGTGTCCAAAGCTCTATATTAGGGACCAAAGATTCATTTCTGGGCTCCACAGAAGAGCCAATAGGTTGCCTTCTTGTTTAGGGTCCAAAGTGTCGTGTGTAGCTTCTAGACCATCATTTTAGTACCCAAAACCTGATGTTTAGGGCAGATATCCTCATTTTTAGAGTCAAAATGATGAGGCAACATGAGACCACAAGAAGAGGAGGAGGAGTCTAAGAAGGCAACAGCAGGGGGGGAAGTAGTGGAGGCAACAGGAAGACACAGGAGGTAGGGGAGGAAAAGGTAAAAAGAAGAAGCAGGAAAAGAAGGAGTAGGAAGCAACCAAAAGATAAAAGGGAGACCACAGGATGCCAGATGAGGTAAGAGGTGGCAAATGGAGGAGGATGCAATAGGGGGAGACAGGAGAAAGAAACAAGAGGAGGATGGAGTAGGACACCAGAGACAAAAGAAGGAGGAGGCAACAAGAAACAGTAGAAAGGGAGAAAGGAGGAGACAATAGGATGAAACAGGAGGCAACTAGATTCAATACTAAACAAAAAGAGGAGTAGGCAACAAGATGTTCTAAGCAGCAACAGGACACAGCAAAATGAGGAGGAGGCAATGGGAGGTAAAAGGAGAAGGAGGAGGAAAAGACAACAAAGATGTAACAAGAGGTGACAAGAGGAAGAGGAATAGGAGGAGGAGAAGTAAAAGGTAACATGGGGCAAAGGGAGGGTGCTACAGGATGAGGAAGAGGAGGAAGCAAGAGAGTGAAATAAGAGAACAAAATAGCAGTAAGAGATAGAGAAGGAGGCAATAGGAGGCAAGAGGTGGAAAGATGAAGAAGAAAAGAGGAGGCAACAGGAGGACACAGCAGGACACAGGAGGTAAAGGGGAAGGAGGCAACAACAATCAACAGGAAGAGGAGGCAAGAGGATGCCATAGGAGACAACAGGAGGACACTAGAGGTAAAGCAGGAGGAAAAAGGAAGCAAAAGAGGAGGAGGCAACAGTATGCCATAAGATGCATGAAGACGAAACAGGATAAAACAGGTAAAGAAGGAGGAGGAGGCTGTAGGAATTGAGGGAGGCAACAGGAGAATTAGGAAACAACATGATGAGGGAGGACGCGACTGGAGCCAACAGCAGACAACAGGAGGGAAAAGGAAAAGGCATCTTCCTTCTTCTTGGGCCTCCTCTTGCCTTTTATTGTCTCCTCCTCCACTTGCTTCAGTGTTCCCCTCTTGCGGAGGAGGAGGAGGCAATAGGAGCCTACTTTTTAAGAGCTGCTGCACCACTCCAAGTCCCAGTGAGAGCAAGAGAAAGTTGAAACACTCAGTAACTTGGGAGTTAATACTACTTAAGTGTCTCCATCACCATGCAAAAAAAAAAAAAAAAAGATCTGCCTACTATGCAGAGCAGAAAACAGCACTGAACAAGGGCTTTCTCCAGGCATGAACTGGAGATGCCCCAGAGATACTACCTCCATATAGATCATCCCCTCAGCAGGGATGATGACATACAGCAGATTTCAGCCACCAGGCACGACACTCCAGTAACTTGGTATTTTTTTCCCTATGATACCAAAGGGTAACAGTGTCAGGACCTCCACAGAGCCCTTACTGACAGTGGGTCAAGACAAGGCCTGTTGCTGGTAAGGTGGGCAGGTGACAACACGAGCTGGTGAAGCACCTTTTCTTGTATCACAGAAACTTCTCCCACATCTGAAAGAAGCGGATCCCAACATTTATCTAGACAGCATTGTTCAAATTCCAGTAACCACAAAATTCAGGCTTCTCAAAGTTCAGAAATATTTGGATAGTGTACAATTGAGTTGATCATAAAAGCATTAATATTGTCTACCATTAGATTTCAGAGTTGCTTTCACGTTTGGTTTCTTGGTTGCTCAAGGAATACTGGTATAGAACACTTCTGTAAGCTAGGTTCAAGGAAGTAGCAGTAAAAAAAACAAAACACAGCTAAACAGTAAGTTCAATGCAAAACCAGACCTTTAAGAGAAAAGCAACAACCTGATGGAGAAAAAAGGAATGAAGGAGATGGGATGCCTTGTCTTGAACCAAGCTGAGATGATAAAAGCTGAAGTCAAGTATTAGGCAGAGAACAATAGACATTTTGGTCAATTGTTTTACAAAACTCAACTATGGCTGCTTACTCCAGAGCTTAGTTTTATGCCTACGTACTGCTGAAATACAGTGCTGCACGTTTTTTTATCCTTTCCCCTTGCATATCTGTAATCACCTCTGCTGTCCTCTTCAAGCTTAGAAGCTGACGTTGATTTTTACTGCAGCTAGTGGGGCTGGGGACTTGCAAGGATCAACTTTTCTATTAAATTCAAAATCAAATTACAGGATTACGGTTTGGGGTATGAGGAAAAAAACCCCACAAACAAAAAACAATCTTACTGAAATAAAAATTCAAGTGTTTGACTTTTATACGAGATTATTAAGATCTTCTGTCACCTGGAGTCTGACACCTCCTTGTACAGAATACTACTCCCTATACACCTGGGAGAAGTAGCCAGATGTTTGCCATTTCGGAAAGAGGCTCTGCCAAGATGAGCGCCATGTGATATTCTTTCTGTGGGACAGAACTTATGCCCAGTGCTGTTGTGCATGTGAATAGGTTGCCAAGGGAAGATAAAGACCTGCAACATCTTTCAGAGCTGGCAGGTTCTTTATGTGAGAAGAAGCCGGACGTTTGCCTTTTTGGAAAGAGACTCTGCCGAGAACGAGTGCCATGAGATGTTCCGTCTATGGGAAAGCACATATCCCCGGTGCTGTTGTGCCTCTGAATAGGCTACATGGGGTACATGAAGCCCTGCAACATCTATAACAGCTGCCACCTTCCCTGCGAGAGCAGGAGGCGGAAGTTTACCAATTCGAAAATAGGCTCTGCCGAGAACGAGTGCAATGACATGGTCCGTCCATGGGAAAGCAGAGATCCCCAGTGCTGTTGTGCCGGTGAATAGGCTGCCAAGGAGAGGTGAAGACCAGCAACATCTTTCAGACCTGGCACGTTCTTTATAGGAGAAGGAGCAGGACGTTTACCATTTCGAAAATAGGCTTTGCCTCGAACAAACGCCATGAGATGTTCAGTTTGTGGGAAAGTACAGATCTCCAGTGCTGTTGTGCCGGTGAATAGGCTGCAAGGGGTACATGAAGTCCTGCAACATCTTTCAGGGCTGCCACCTTCCTTGCGAGAGTAGGAGCCGGACATTTACCATATCGAAAATACGCTCTGCCAAGAACGAATGCCATGAGATGTTCCGTCTTTGGGAAAGCAGAGATCCCCAGTGCTGTTGTGCCTGTGTACAGGCTGCACGGGGTACATGAAGCCCTGTAATATCGTTCAGAGCTGGGACATTCCTTTCGAGAGTAGGAGCCGGACGTTTAGCATTTTGAAAATACGCTCTGCCAAGAACAACTGCCATGAGATGTTCCATCTGTGGGAAAGCACATATCCCCAGTGCTGTTGTTACTGTGAATAGGATGCATGGGGTACATGAAGCCCTGCAATATCTTTCAGAGCTGGCACCTTCCTTGCGAGAGTAGGAGCCGGATGTTTCCCATTTTGAAAATACGCTCTGCCAAGAACGAGTGCCATGAGATGTTCCGTCTGTGGGAAAGCACATATCCCTGGTGCTGTTGTGCCAGTGAATAGGGTGCAAGGGGTACATGAGGCCCTGCAACATCCTTCAAGGGCTGCCACGTTCCTTGCGGGAGAAGGAGCCAGATGTTTACAATTTCAAAAATAGGCTCTGCCTCGAACAAGCACCATGAGGTCTTCGGTCTGTGGGAAAGCAGACATCTCCAGTGCTGTTCTCTGGTGAATAAGTTGCAGGGGGAAGATGAAGACCAGCAACATCTTTCAGAGCTGGCAGATTCCTTGTGGGAGAAGGAGCCGGATGATTGCATATTTGGAAAGCTGCTCTGCCAAGGATGATATGACTATGAGATGCTCCATCTGTGGGAAAGCACAGATCCCCAGTGCTGTTGTGCCGGTGAATAGGCTGACGGGTAAGATGAAGACCTGCAACATCTAACAGAGCCAGCACGTTCTTTAAAGCAGAAGGACCCGAATGTTTACCTTTTCGAAAATAGGCTCTGCCGAGAACGAGTGCCATGAGATGTTCCGTCTGTGGGAAAGCACATATCCCCGGTGCTGTTTTGCCTGTGAATAGGCTGCACGGGGTACATGAATCCCTGCAACATCTGTCACGGCTGCCACCTTCCTTGCAAGAGTAGGAGCCGGACGTTTACCATTTTGAAAATACGCGCTGCCAAGGGTGAGTGCCATGACATGGTCCGACTGTGGGAAAGCACAGATCTCCAGTGCTGTTGTGCTGGTGAATAGGATGCACGGGGTACATGAAGCCCTGCAACACCTTTCAGGGCTGCCACCTTCCTTGCGGGAGAACGAGCCAGATGTTTACAATTTCGAAAATAGGCTCTGCCTCGAACAAGAGCCGTGAGATGTTTAGTTTGTGGAGAGCAGAGATCTCCAGTGCTGTTGTGCCGGTGAATAGGCTGACGGGAAACATGAAGACCTGCAACATCTAAAAGAGCTGGCACATTCCTTGTGGGAGGAAATCAGAGATCCTCGGTGCTGTTGTGCCGGTGAATAGGGTGCAGAGGGAAGATGAAGCCCTGCAAAATCTTTCAGGGCTGCCACCTTCCTTGCAGGAGAAGGAGCCAGATGTTTACCATTTCAAAAATAGGCTCTGCCTCGAACAAGTGCCATGAGATGTTCCGTCTGTGGGAAAGCACAGATCCCCGGTGCTGTTGTGCCTGTGAATAGGCTACACGGAGTACATGAAACCCTGCAACATCTATCAAGGCTGTCGCCTTCCTTGTCAAGAGGAGGAGCCGGACGTTTAGCATTTCGAAAATACGCTCTGCCAAGAACGAGTGCCATGACATGGTCCATCTTTGGGAAAGCGGATTTCTCCAGTACTGTTGTGCTAGTGAATAGGCTGCCAAGTAGAGGTGAAGACCAGCAACAACTTCTACTGCTGGCACATTGCTTCTAGGAGAAGGAGCCAGACAGTTGCCTCCTTGGAAAGAGGCTCTACCGATTATGACAGCCATGAGTTTTTCCGTCTGTGGGAAAGTACAGATCCCCAGTGCTGTTGTGCCTGTGAATTGGCTGCACGGGGTACATGAAGTTCCGCAACGTCTTTGAGAGCTGGCACCTTCCTTGCGGGAGAAGGAGCCAGAAGTTTAGCATTTTGAAAATAGGCTCTGCCTCGAAGAAGTGCCATGAGATGTTCCGTCTGGGAAAGTGGAAATCCCCGGTGCTGTTGTGCCGGTGAATCGGCTGCCAAATAGAGGTGAACACCAGCAATATCTTTCAGGGCTGGCACATTCCTTCTAGGAGAAGGAGCCGGACAGTTGCCTTTTGGGAAAGAGGCCCTACCGATTATGACAGCCATGAGATTTTTCCATCTGTGGGAAAGTACAGATCCCCAGTGCTGTTGTGCCAGTGAATAGGCTGCACAGAGTACATCAAGCCCTGCAGCATCTTTCAGGGCTGCCACCTTCCTTGCGAGAGTAGGAGCCAGACGTTTACCATTCGGAAATAGGCTCTGCCTCGAACAAGCTCCATGAGATCTTCCGTCTTTGGGAAAGCAGAAATCCCCGGTGCAGTTGTGCCAGTGACTCGGCTGCCAAGTAGAGGTGAAGACCAGCAACATCTTTCAGGGCTGGCACATTCCTTCTTGGAGAAGGAGCCGGACAGTTGCCTCCTCTGAAAGAGGCTCTTCCGATTATGACAGGCATGAGATTTTCCCTCTGTGGGAAAGTACAGATCCCCAGTGCTGTTGTGCCTGTGAATATCCTGCACAGAATTCATCAAGCCCTGCAACATCTTTCAGGGCTGCCACCTTCCTTGCGAGAGTAGGAAACGGATGTTTACCATTTCGAAAATAGGCTCTGCCTCGAACAAGTGCCATGAGATTTTCCCTCTGTGGGAAAGCAGAGATCCCCGCTGCTGTTGCGCCAGTGAATCGACTGCACAGGGTACATGAGGCCCTGCAACATCTTTCAGAGCTGCCGCCTGCGGAGAGTTTTCGAGCAGGGAAGACACAGAACACTCAATATGAGATCCTGCAAGCGTCTTCAAACTTTATTTCTACCAGGGTTCTTTTATATCATTTCTATAACATATGCCTACTAGTCATTCTCTTATTGGTTATATGATAAAAAGTTACATTTACATATTCCATAGACTTGCGGTTACAGACCACTTATTTTTACATTTCTTCAACCACAACTTCTCTTCACAAAGTTCCTTCTATTCCTCAAGGACACCGTGTCCTTGAGTGTCATTGGTCGCTGGTGACATATTCCAGCTAAAACTGTCCTATCTCAGCACAAACCTTCTTGTCTCAGCACAAACCTTCTTGTCTCAGCACATATCTTCTTGTCTCAGCACATATCTTCTTGCTCACATAACATCTCCATAGACTCGTGACCTTGCTCCATTAACCATTCCTCCACAATTCCCCCTTTTTCTTTTTGTTGAACAATCCAAACCCGATTCACAACTGATTATAGACCCTTCTTCACACAAGAAAAAACACAAAAAATAACAAATATAATAATGATAATAACAAGAAATCGAATACATTCCTTCACCAAGGTTCTTAACCAACCGGTAATTCCCCAGTTTTCAAGCCAGTCATCAACAGGATTTACAACAACAGTAAGTTTTTTCATGTTATCTCGTAATTGGGAAAGTTTCTTATAAATAGATTCAGAGTGATCAGAAAGATTCATACAACACATTCCTTCAAATTCTTCACAACTGTGCCCCTGTGCTAACAACAAAAAATCAATGGCGGCTCGGTTTTGTAATACGGCATGCCGTATACTAGCGACATCAGTGATGAGTTCATCTATTATTCTGGAGGTAATTTTAATTTATTTTCCTGTCCAGCAAGCTAACCATTTTAATTG
The DNA here is from genome assembly GCF_964188355.1 of Buteo buteo. Lineage (NCBI taxonomy): Eukaryota > Metazoa > Chordata > Aves > Accipitriformes > Accipitridae > Buteo > Buteo buteo. The sequence continues at coordinate 21,845,935 of NC_134180.1, forward strand.
GGTTAGTGCTTTGGCAGCGGCAACTTGGGCGTTCCCACAATTCCATATCATCCCTACATTCAGGTCCCAATTGAGATATTGCATGTCTAACACGTTTAGGTCTGTGATTTATATTACTCATATTTACCAATTGGTGAATGCTGGGAGCAAACAACGTTAATTTGCCAAGATAACACGGTCCTCCATGTGGTTTTGCAGGTATAGCTGGCCAAGCACGATCTCCACAAATAAGAAATATTCCGGGTGGTAATGTTTTTGCCTTTGTTACTTTGTCATACCCTGCTACGGGCCAATGCCAATCATTACAGTAACTAGTAATGTTATAATACCAAGAGGATCTAGGGGTAATCCAGGTCCTATCATTTCTTGGCTTTTCAGGTTCAAAGTTCTTAATTTTAACTAAATCCATACCTAGATGGTCCTCAAAAGTCAAACAATAATCTCCAGGTACAGACCCCAAAATGTTAAGTTCTTGAGGCTCTGTACCAGTAACATTCAATTTCGTGATAATGCTATGTGTTTGGGCTCCCAAAGGATTTATGGAGATATTTAATGTGTCACACCAATTGTTTGTGATTAATCCAGACCTAATGGTACAGAAATCAGTCTTCGCTTGATTTAGATCATCATAAATTTTGGCTGTCATCCAAGGCCCAAATTCTTTCATATTTTTTAAAGGGACCCCAATTAAACACGTACGAAACGGATCAGACGGGGTAGCCATTGATAGACAAAATGAATCTTGTCCTGTCTCGTTAGTCTAAGTAACCCACATATTCTGTCGAAGATCAACCTTGTGAAGGTTTCCCAATCCTTTTCCTAAGATAACAGACAATGTGATTAAAATCTTCATCCCGGTTATAATTCTATCCATTTTCTGTTATAAAGTAACCATAAGTTTAAAATTGTTAGTAGTGTTTAAGCAGTCTATAGTTCTATTTACAAACCAGGCGTCTCAGTAGAAACGTCGTTTACAGCTGGTCTAGTCCATCTGGACAGAATCCATTGTCACCCTCTAATTTGCTGATTTCCAGTTGTCATTCCCCTGGTTAATTGTAACAATGGCACTAACTGTGCTATCTTGCTTCCTTTTGGTATAACAATTGGAGGAAACAAAGTCTGTGCCACAATATAGATTTCGCCTTCAAAGTCAGTGTCTATCACTCCGGGCAGCACAAACAGTCCTTTTATTCCGCTTAATGAACGTCCCAACAGCAATGCCCCTTGTCTCTCGCCATTTATAATTAGTGGTCCGCATACTCCTGTAGCAATCTTTTGCGGTTTAGTGTCAATAAGTGTAACATCTACTGCTGTTGCCAGGTCCAATCCGAGGCTGCCACGCGTTGCTGGGGATAGTTGTCCCGCTGAGATGAGTTGAGATGTGGCTCCAGAGCTGGTGCAGAGTTGTCCTTCAATGCTGCTGGAGCCGCAATTGGTGTCCTCGCGCTGCGACCCCTCGCGCTCGGCATCCCGTTTCCCGATCGACGACACGCAGTGGTGCTGTGGGTGTCTTGCCGGCAGTTCTGGCACCAAACTCCTGACTCCCTACACTGGGGTCTCTTGTGACCTATCTTTCCACATCTATAACATTTAAACTTTCCACTCCTACTGTCACTAGAGCCTCTATTTCCCCCTAGTAGCTTTAAAGGTGCAAGGGCAGCTGCAAAGACTTGTTGTTGCAGTTGCTGACTTTCAATTAGCTTTTCCCCCAGTTTCTCTAATCATTCCACTAACATTGCTTGTGGACGCATAGGGACCTTGCTCATACGTTCTAACATTAGTTCAATTGGCGCATCAGCTGGCAAAGTAACCAATACAGCTCTGGTGGCAGCGTTACAGTTTTCCAAAGCACATTGTAGCAACAGTGCAGCTTTTAGAGCCGGAGGTATATTTGCCTTATTCAAGGCTGCTGTGAGCCTATCCACAAAGGCTGCAAAGGGCTCTTGGGCTCCCTGTTTGAGTGACATATATGATGGAGTGGCTGGAGCTTCCCTTACGTTTGACAGGGCTTCCCGAGCCAAACGCATGGACTCCAGACATTTCTCGGGACCCATTTCCATCTGCATTGTCACATGTGCAAAGGCTCCTGTACCCATCAATTGATCTACTGTAACGTCAGCCAACGGGTCCCCTTGTGCCCGTGCTGTCTGAGCCGAGAAGTCACACAATCTTTGCCAGTGTGCATGCCATAGCAATAGCTGTGAGGGGGTTAACGCCATACGAAATACCCCTTTAATATCTTCCGGCGTTAACACATGTGTATTCCAAATGTAATTTAACAATTGTTGAACTGGTTCACTTTGTACCCCTGATTCATTGACCGTTGCTCGTAACTGCATTAACAGTTTCCAGTCTAAAGCATGATAGGCAGCTTGCTGTCCTCCTGGTACAGGCGTAAAAATAACTGGCAAAGCCTGCATACCAGCAGCAGCAGCGACTATTTCAAAATTTCCTTCAGCTGCTGCATGACTAGCTAAGGAATCCCAGTCTATTCTTGATAGGTGTTTCTTGGCAGCCACCTTCCTGCCAGAAGACATAGACAACCCCTCTAATTCTGTCACAGGTGGAGGATCAGGAAACTCCATCTCCCCCTCCTCCTCCTCTGCAATCTCCTCATCACTTAACAAGGGTGCAGCAGGTTCTGGAGGATTGGGAGGTGGTGATCTCACTGGTCTTTTTACTGTAACTGAAGCACAGGTATTAGGAATTGCATCATATCTATAGTCTATGGTAATTTTCCCAGGCTCTCTGCCTACTGCCCCCTCGCTGGGCATTTCTTCCTCTAGGGCTTTTGATGCCACAGCAGCCACTCTCTTTTCACAATGATATGTCTTTAAAGCATTTATGGTTTCTCTCCATGGTTTCAACAATTTCTTATATTCTTTACTTTCCTTCTTTTCATCTATAATACCACCCCATAACACATCCCTGTATTTTCTCCACTCATCTACGGAAAACAATTGCCCGGGATCCCCAAAGAATCCTTTGGCTGTACCTAATGCTACCAGCCCTGCCAACTGTTTAACACAATTGGCTCCTTTCTTTTCTAAAATTCTCTGTAATAATTGTAAAGCTACCTCTTTTTCCATATTTCTCTTCTCCTTTGACGTACGCTGGCCAGCGTTTTCAATGCAGCACTTCTAAAGAAGAGGTAGCAGACGGACGGCGAAGAATTCTTAGAATCTCCAGACGCGGCTTCTCTGCGCCCGCACAGACAAGCTTTCATCCCCTGCTGGCTGCACGGCAGGACTTTTCCGTCGATCTGCTCCTCCCCGCTGGGTTCCACAGGGGAAGTGTAGGTCCCCCGTCTCCGTCTGCTCCGCCGAGTCCTATGCGCAGATTTGAGAAGCCCTCCGTCTGTTTCTCGGCTTAACAGATTTGAGGATCCCTGTTCGGGTGCCACTTGCGGAGAGTTTTCGAGCGGGGAAGACACAGAACACTCAATATGAGATCCTGCAAGCGTCTTCAAACTTTATTTCTACCAGGGTTCTTTTATATCATTTCTATAACATATGCCTACTAGTCAATCTCTTATTCGTTATATGATAAAAAGTTACATTTACATATTCCATAGACTTGCGGTTACAGACTACTTATTTTTACATTTCTTCAACCACAACTTCTCTTCACAAAGTTCCTTCTATTCCTCAAGGACACCGTGTCCTTGAGTGTCATTGGTCGCTGGTGACATATTCCAGCTAAAACTGTCCTATCTCAGCACAAACCTTCTTGTCTCAGCACAAACCTTCTTGTCTCAGCACATATCTTCTTGTCTCAGCACATATCTTCTTGCTCACATAACGTCTCCATAGACTCGTGACCTTGCTCCATTAACCATTCCTCCACAGCCGCCTTCCTTGCGGAAGAAAGAGCCGGACGTTTATCATTTCGAAAATAGGCTCTGCCTCGAACAAGCGCCATGAGATGTTTACTTTGTGGGAAAGCACAGATCTCCAGTGCTGTTGTCTGGTGAATAGAGTGCAGGGGGAAGATGAAGACCAGCAACATCATTCAGAGCTGGCACATTCCTTGCGGGAGAAGGAGACGGATGATTGCATTTTTGGAAAGAGCCTCTGCCGAGGAGGAGATGACGAGTTGTTCCGTCTGTGGGAAAGTACAGATCCCCAGTGCTGTTGTGCCTGAGAATAGGCTGCACGGAGTACATGTAGCCCTGCAACATCTTTCAGGGCTGGCACCTTCCTTGTGGGAGTAGGAGCTGGACTTTTACCATTTCGAAAACAGGCTCTGCCTCGAACAAGCGCCATGAGATGTTCCGTCTGTGGGAAAGCAGAAATCCCTGGTGCTGTTGTGACGGTGAATCGACTGCCAAGTAGAGGTGAAGACCAGCAACATCTTTCAGGGCTGGCACATTCCTTCTAGGAGAAGGAGCCGTCCATTCGCCTTTTCGAAAAGAGGCTCTACCGAATATGAGAGCCATGAGATTTTCCGTCTCTTGGAAAGGAAATATCCCCAGTGCTGTTGTGTCTGTGAATAGGCTGCACGGGGTACATGAAGCCCTGCAATATCTGTCATGGCTACCATTTTCCTTGGGAGAATAGAAGCCGGACTTTTAACATTTCAAAAATACGTTCTGCCTACAACGAGTGCCATGAGATATTCCGTCTGTGGGAAAGTACAGATCCCCAGTGCTGTTGTGCTGGTGAATAGGCTGCATAGGGTACATGAAGCCCTGCAACATCTTTGAGAGCTCGCAACTTCCTTGCGGGAGAAGGAGCCAAACGTTTACCATTTCGAAAATAGGCTCTGCCTCGAACAAGCGCCATGAGATGTTCCGTCTGTGGGAAAGCAGAAATCCCCGGTGCAGTTGTGCCGGTGACTCGGCTCCCATGTAGAGGTGAAGACCAGCAACATCTTTCAGGGCTGGCACATTCCTTCTAGGAGAAGGAGCCGTACATTTGCCTTTTGGGAAAGAGGCTCTTCCGATTATGACAGCCATGAGATTTTTTCGGCCTGTGTCAAAGTACAGAACCCCAGTGCTGTTGTGCCTGAGACTAGGCTGCACAGAGTACATGTAGCCCTGCAACTACTTTCAGGGCTGCCACGTTCCTTGTGAGAGTAGGAGCCGGATGTTTACCATTTCGAAAATAGGCTCTGGCTAGAACAAATGCCGTGAGATGTTCCTCTGTGGGAAAGCATAAATCCCCAGTGCTGTTGTGCCTGTGAATAGGCTGCCAAATAGAGGTGAAGACCAGCAACGTCTTTCAGGGCTGGCACATTCCTTCTAGGAGAAGGAGCCTGACAGTTGCCTTCTCGGAAAGAGGCTCTACCGAGTATGAGAGCCATGAGATATTCTGTCTGCGGGAAAGGACATATACCCAGTGCTGTTGTGCCTGTGAATAGGCTGCACGGGGTACATGAAGCCCTGCAACTTCTTTCAGGGCTGCTACCTTCCTTGCGAGAGTAGGAGCCGGACGTTTACCATTTCGGGAATATGCTCTGCCAAGAACAAGTGCCATGACATGGACCATCCGTGCGAAAGCAGAGATCTCCAGTGCTGTTGTGCCGGTGAATCGGCTGTCAAGTAGGGGTGAAGACCAACGTCTTTCAGGGCTGGCACATTCCTTCTAGGAGAAGGAATCTGACAGTTTGCTTCTCGCAAAGACGCTCTACCGATTATGACAGCCATGAGTATTTCCATCTGTGGGAAAGGACATATCCCCAGTGCTGTTGTGCTGGTGAATATGCTGCAGGGAGTACATGAAGCCCTGCAACATCTTTCAGAGCTGGCACCTTCCTTGTTGGATAAGGAGCCAGATGTTTACCATTTCAAAAAATACACTCTGCCAAGAATGAGTGCCATAAGCTGTTCCCTCTGTGGGAAAGTAGACATCCCCAGTGTTGTTGTGCCTGAGAATAGACTGCAAGGGGTACATGAAGCCCTGCAATTTCCTTGAGGGCTTCCATCTTCCTTGCGAGACTAGGAGCCGAAAGTTTACCATTTCGAAAATATGCTCTGCCAAGAACGAGTGCCATGAGATGGGCCATCCGTGGGAAAGCATAGATCTCCAGTGCTTTTGTGCCGGTGAATCAACTGCCAAGTAGAGGTGAAGACCAGCAACATCTATCACTGCTGGCACATTCCTTGTAGGAGAAGGAGCCGGACAGTTGCCTCCTCGGAAATAGGCTATACTGAGTATGACAGCGTTGAGATTTTCCATCTCTTGGAAAGGAAATATCCCCAGTGCTGTTGTGCCTGTGAATAAGCTGCACGGGGTACATGAAGCCCTGCAACTACTTTCAGGGCTGGCACCTTCCTTGTGGGAGAAGGAGCCAGATGTTTACCATTTCGAAAATAGGCTCTGCCTCAAACAAGCGTCATGAGATGTTCCGTCTGTTGGAAAGCAGAAATCCCTGGTGCTGTTGTGCCGGTCAATCGACTGCCAAGTAGAGGTGAAGACCAGCAACACCTTTCAGGGCTGGCAAATTCATTCTAGGAAAAGGAGCCGTACATTCGCATTTTCGGAAAGAGGATCTACCCAGTATGACAGCCATGAGATTTTTCTGTCTGTGGGAAAGTGCAGATCCCCAATGCTGTTGTGCCTGTGAATAGGCTGCAAGGGGTACATGAAGCCCTGCAACATCTTTCAGGGCTGCCACCTTCCTTGCGAGAGTAGATACCGGACGTTTACCATTTTGGAAATATGCTCTGCCAAGAAAAAGTGCATGAAATGGACCATCTGTGGGAAAGCAGAGATCTCCAGTGCTGTTGTGCCACTGAATCGCCTGTCAAGTAGAGGTGAAGACCAACAACATCTGTCAGGGGTGGCACATTCCTTGTAGGAGAAGGAGCCAGACATTTGCCTCCTCGGAAAGAGGCTCTACTGAGTATGACAGCCATGAGATTTTTCCATTAGTGGGAAAGGACATATCCCCAGTGCTGTTGTGCCTGAGAATAGGCTGCACGGAGTACATGTAGCCCTGCAACATCTTTCAGAGCCAGCTCCTTCCTTGCGGGAGAAGCAGCCAGATGTTTACCATTTTGAAAAATACACTCTGCCAAGAACGAGTGCCATGAGATGTTCCTCTGTGGGAAAGCAGAAATCCCCGGTGCTGTTGTGCCGGTGAATCGACTGCCAAGTAGAGGTGAAGACCAGCAACTTCTTTCAGGGCTGGCACATTCCTTCTAGGAGAAGGAGCCGTACATTTGCCTTTTGGGAAAGAGGCTCTACCGAGTATGAGAGCGATGAGTTTTTCCGTCTGTGGGAAAGTACAGATCCCCAGTGCTGATGTGCCTGAGAATGGGCTGCACGGAGTACATGTAGCCGTGCAACTACTTTCAGGGCTGCCACCTTCCATGCGAGAGTAGGTGCCGGACGTTTACCATTTTGGAAATATCCTCTGCCAAGAACAAGTGACATGACATGAACCATTCGTGTGAAAGCCAGAGATCTCCAGTGCTCTTGTACCGGTGAATCGGCTGTCAAGTAGAGGTGAAGACCAACAACGTCTTTCAGGGCTGGCACATTCCTTCTAGGAGAAGGAGCCGGACATTCGCCTTTTCCGAAAGAGGCTCTTCCGATTATGACAGCGTTGAGTTTTTCCATCTGTGGGAAAAGACATATCCCCAGTGCTGTTGTGCCGGTGAATATGCTGCACGGAGTACATGAAGCCCTGCAACCTCTTTCAGGGCTGTTACCTTCCTTGCGGGAGAAGGAGCCACATGTTTACCATAATGAAAATTACACTCTGCCGAGAACGAGTACCATAAGATTTTCCGTCTGATGGAAAGTGGAAATCCCCGGTGCTGTTGTTCCGGTGAATCGACTGCCAAGTACAGGTGAAGACCAGCAACGTCTTTCAGGGCTGGCACAGTCCTTGCAGGATAAAAAGACGGACATTTGCCTCCTCGGAAAAAAGGCTCTACCGAGTATGACAGCGTTGAGATTTTCCGTCTGTGGGAAAGGACATATCCCCAGTGCTGTTGGGCCTGTGAATCGGCTGCACGGGGTACCTGAAGCCCTGCAACCTCTTTCAGGGCTGCCACCTTCCTTGCGCGAGAAGGAGCCGCATGTTTACCACTTCGAAAATAGGCTCTGCCTTGAAGAAGCGCCATGATATATTCTGTCTGTGGGAAAGCAGAAATCCCCGGTGCTGTTGTGCCGCTGAGTCGGCTGCCAAATACATGTGAAGACCAGCAATATCTGTCAGGGCTGGCACATTCCTTCTAGGAGAAGGAGCCGGACAGTTGCCTTCTCGGATAGAGACTCTACCGATTATGACAGCCATGAGAATTTTCCGTCTGTGGGAAAGTACAGATCCCCAGTGCTGATGTGCCTGTGAATAGGCTGCACGGCGTACATGTAGCCCTGCAACATCTTTCAGGGCTGCCACCTTCCTTGCGAGAGTAGGTGCCGGACGTTTACCATTTCGGGAATATGCTCTGCCAAGAACAACTGACATGACATGGACGATCTGTGCAAAAGCAGAGATCTCCAGTGCTGTTGTGACGGTGAATCGACTGCCAAGTAGAGGTGAAGACCAGCAACGTCTTTCAGGGCTGGCACATTCTTTGTAGGAGAAAGAGATGGACATTTGCCTTTTCGGAAAGAGGCTCTACCGATTATGACAGCGTTGAGTTTTTCCGTCTGTGGGAAAGGACATATCCCCAGTGCTGTTGTGCCAGTGAATAGGCTGCACAGTGTACATGAAGCCCTGCAACCTCTTTCAGAGCTGGCACCTTCCTTGCGGGAGAAGGAACCAGATGTTTACCATTTCGAAAAATACACTCTGCCAAGAACGAGTGCCATGAGTTGTTCCTCTGTGGGAAAGCAGAAATCCCCGGTGCTGTTGTGCCGGTGAATCGACTGCCAAGTAGAGGTGAAGACCAGCAACATCTTTCAGGGCTGGCACATTCCTTCTAGGAGAAGGAGCCGGACATTCGCCTTTTCCGAAAGAGGCTCTTCCGATTATGACAGCGTTGAGTTTTTCCATCTGTGGGAAAAGACATATCCCCAGTGCTGTTGTGCCTGTGAATGGGCTGCACGGGGTACATGTAGCCCTGCAACTACTTTCATGGATGCCACCTCCCTTGCGAGAGTAGGTGCCGGACGTTTACCAATTTGAAAATAGGCTCTGCCTCGAACAAGCGTCATGAGATGTTCCGTTTGTGGGAAAGCGGAAATCCTCAGTGCTGTTGTGCCTTTGAATAGGCTGCCAAATAGAGGTGAAGACCAGCAACATATTTCAGGGCTGGCACATTCCTTGTAGGAGAAGGAGCCTGACAGATGCCTTCTCGGAAAGAGACTCTACCGATTATGACAGCCATGAGATTTTTCCGTCTGTGGGAAAGTACAGATCCCCAGTGCTGATGTGCCTGAGAATAGGCTGCACGGAGTACATGTAGCCCTGCAACTACTTTCAGGGCTGCCACCTTCCTTGCGAGAGCAGGTGCCGGACGTTTACCATTTTGGGAATATGCTCTGCGAAGAACAACTGACATGACATGGACCATCCGTGCGAAAGCAGAGATCTCCAGTGCTGTTATGCCTGTGAATAGGCTGCCAAATAGAGGTGAAGACCAGCAACGTCTTTCAGGGCTGGCACATTCCTTCTAGGAGAAGGAGCCGTACATTTGCCTTTTGGGAAAGACGCTCTACCGAGTATGACAGCCATGAGATATTCCGTCTGTGGGAAAGGACATATCCCCAATGCTGTTGTGCCGGTGAATAGGCTGCACGGAGTACATGAAACCCTGCAACCTCTTTCAGAGCTGTCACCTTCCTTGCGGGAGAAGGAGCCAGATGTTTACCATTTCAAAAATAGGCTCTGCCTCGAACAAGCGTCATGAGATGTTCCTCTGTGGGAATGCGGGAATCCCTGGTGCTGTGGTGCCGGTGAATCGGCTGCCAAGTAGAGGTGAAGACCAGCAACATCTTTCAGGGCTGGCACATTGCTTCTAGGAGAAAGAGACGGACATTTGCCTCTTCGGAAAGAGGCTCTACCGAGTATGACAGCGTTGAGTTTTTCCGTCTGTGGGAAAGGACATATCCCCAGTACTGTTGTGCCTGTGAATGGGCTGCACGGGGTACATGAAGCCCTGCAACATCTTTCAGGGCTGTCACCTCCCTTGCTGGAGAAGGAGCCAGATGTTTGCCATTTCGGAAATATGCTCTGCCAAGAACAAATGCCGTGAGATGTTCCTCTGTGGGAAAGCAGAAATCCCTGGTGGTGTTGTGCCTGTGAATAGGCTACCAAATAGAGGTGAAGACCAGCAACATCTTTCAGGGCTTGCACATTCCTTCTAGGGGAAGGAGTTGTACATTTGCCTTTTGGGAAAGAGGCTCTTCCGATTATGACAGCCATGAGATATTTCCGTCTGTGGGAAAGTAGAGATCCCCAGTGCTGTTGTGCCTGAGAATAGGCTGCAAGGGGTACATGAATCCCTGCAACTAATTTCAGGGCTGCCACCTTCCTTGCGAGAGTAGGTGCCGGACGTTTACCATTTTGAAAATATGCTCTGCCAAGAGCAAGTGCCATGACATGGACCATCCCTGTGAAAGCAGACATCTCCAGTGTTGTTGTGCCGGTGAATCAGCTGTCAAGTAGAGATAAAGACCAGCAACATCTTTCAGGGCCGGCACATTCCTTGTAGGAGAAGGAGCCAGACATTTGCCTCCTCGGAAAGAGGCTCTACCGAGTATGACAGCGTTGAGTTTTTGCATCTGTGGGAAAGGACATATCCCCAGTGCTGTTGTGCCTGTGAATCGGCTGCACGGAGTACATGAAGCCCTGCAACCTCTTTCAGGTCTGCCACCTTCCTTGCGGGAGAAAGAGCCAGATGTTTACCATTTCGAAAATAGGCTCTGCCTCGAACAAGCGTCATGAGATGATCCTTTGTGGGAAAGAGGGAATCCCCGGTGCTGTTGTGCCGGTGAATCGATGGCCAAGTAGAGGTGAAGACCAGCAACATCTTTCAGGGCTGGCACATTCCTTCTAGGAGAAGGAGCCTGACAAATGCCTTCTCGGAAAGAGGCTCTACCTAGTATGACAGCCATGAGATATTCCGTCTGTGGGAAAGGACATATCCCCAATGCTGTTGTGCCGGTGAATATGCTGCACGGAGTACATGAAGCCCTGCAACCTCTTTCAGGTCTGGCAACTTCCTTGCGGGAGAAGGAGCCAGATGTTTGCCATTTTGAAAATGGGATCTGCTTCGAACAAGCGCGATGAGATGTTCCGTTTGTGGGAAAGCAGAAATCCTCAGTGCTGTTTTGCCTTTGAATAGGCTGCCAAATAGATGTGAAGACCAGCAATATCCATCAGGGCTGGCTCATTCCTTCTAGGAGAAGGAGCCGTACATTTGCCTTTTGGGAAAGAGGCTCTTCCAATTATGACAGCCATGAGATATTTCCGTCTGTGGTAAAGTACAGATCCCCAGTGCTGTTGTGCCTGAGAATAACCTGCACGGGCTACATGTAGCCCTGCAACTACTTTCAGGGCTGCCACCTTCCCTACAGGAGTAGGTCGCAGACGTTTACCATTCTGGAAATATGCTCTGCCAAGAACAAGTGCCATGACATGGACCATCCGTGCGAAAGCAGAGATCTCCAGTTCTGTTGTGCCTGTGAATCGGCTGCCAAGTAGAGGTGAAGACCAGCAACATCTTTCAGGGCTGGCACATTCCTTGTAGGAGAAAGAGACGGACATTTGCCTCCTCGGAAAGAGGCTCTACCGAGTATGAGAGCGTTGAGTTTTTCCGTCTGTGGGAAAGGACATATCCCCAGTGCTGTTGTACCTGTGAATCGACTGCACGGGGTACATGAAGCACTGCAACATCTTTCAGGGCTGGCACCTTCCTTGCCGGAGAAGGAGCCAGATGTTTGCCATTTCGAAAATAGGCTCTGCCTCGAACAAGCGCCATGAGATGTTCCGTCTGTGGGAAAGCAGAAATCGTCAGTGCTGTTGTGCCTGTGAATAGGCTGCCAAATAGAGGTGAAGACCAGCAACATCTTTCAGGGCTGGCACATTCCTTCTAGGAGAAGGAGCCTGAGAGTTGCCTTCTTGGAAAGAGACTCTATCGATTATGACAGCGTTGAGTTTTTCCGTCTGTGGGAAAGGACATATCCCCAGTGCTGTTTGTGCCGGTGAATATGCTGCACGGAGTACATGAAGCCCTGCAACCTCTTTCAGGGCTGTCACCTTCCTTGCGGGAGAAGGAGCCAGATCTTTACCATTTTGAAATATACACTCTGCCGAGAACGAGTGCCATGAGATTTTCCGTCTGTTGGAAAGTGGAAATCCCTGGTGCTGTTGTGCCGGTGGATCTCTCTGCCAAGTACAGGTGAAGACCAGAAACGTCTTTCAGGGCTGGCACATTCCTTGTAGGAGAAAGAGACGGACATTTGCCTCCTTGGAAAAAAGGCTCTACCGAGTATGACAGCGTTGAGTTTTTCCGTCTGTGGGAAAGGACATATCCCCAGTGCTGTTGGGCCTGTGAATCGGCTGCATGGAGTACCTGAAGCCCTGCAACCTCTTTCAGGGCGGCCACCTTCCTTGCGCGAGAAGGAGCCACATGTTTACCATTTCGAAAATAGGCTCTGCCTTGAAGAAGCGCCATGATCTATTCTGTGTGTTGGAAAGCAGAAATCCCCGGTGCTGTTGTGCCGGTGAATCGACTGCCAAGTAGAGGTGAAGACCAGCAATATCTGTCAGGGCTGGCACATTCCTTCTAGGAGAACGAGCCGGAAATTCGCCTTTTCGGAAAGAGGCTCTTCTGAGTATGACAGCCATGAGATATTCCGTCTGTGGGAAAGGACATATCCCCAGTGCTGTTTTTCCGGTTAATATGCTGCACAGAGTACATGAAGCCCTTCAAACTCTTTCAGGGCTGGCACCTTCCTTGCGAGAGTAGGTGCCGGACGTTTACCATTTCGGGAATATGCTCTGCCAAGTGCCATGACATGGACCATCCGTGCGAAAGCAGACATATCCAGTGCTGTTGTGCCGGTGAATCGACTGCCAAGTAGAGGTGAAGACCAGCAACGTCTTTCAGGGCTGGCACATTCCTTCTAGGAGAAGGAGCCTGACAGATGCCTTCTCGGAAAGTGGCTCTACCGATTATGACAGTGTTGAGTTTTTCTGTCTGTGGGAAAGGACATATCCCCAGTGCTGTTGTGCCAGTGAATATGATGCACGGAGTACATGAAGCCCTGAAACCTCTTTCAGAGCTGGCACCTTCCTTGCGGAGAAGGATCCAGATGTTTACCGTTTGGAATAATACACTCTGCCAAGAACGAGTGCCATGAGTTGTTCCTCTGTGGGAAAGCGGAAATCCCCGGTGCTGTTGTGCCGGTGAATCGACTGCCAAGTAGAGGTGAAGACCAGCAACATCTTTCAGGGCTGGCACATTCCTTCTAGGAGAAGGAGCCAGACATTTGCCTCCTGGGAAAGAGGCTCTGCCGAGTATGACAGCGTTGAGTTTTTCCATCTGTGGGAAAAGACATATCCCCAGTGCTGTTGTGCCTGTGAATGGGCTGCACAGGGTACATGAAGCCCTGCAACATCTTTCAGGGCTGTCACCTCCCTTGCCGGAGAAGGAGCCAGATGTTTGCCATTTCGAAAATAGGCTCTGCCTCGAACAAGCACCATGAGATGTTCCGTTTGTGGGAAAGCAGAAATCGTCAGTGCTGTTGTGCCTGTGAATAGGCTGCCAAATAGAGGTGAAGACAAGCAACATCTTTCAGGGCTGGCACATTCCTTCTAAGAGAAGGAGTTTTACATTTGCCTTTTGGGAAAGCGGCTCTTCCAATTATGACAGCCATGAGATTTTTCCGTCTGTGGGAAAGTACAGATCCCCAGTGCTGTTGTGCCTGTGAATAGGCTGCCAAATAGAGGTGAAGACCAGCAACATCTTTCAGGGCTGGCACATTCCTTGTAGGAGAAAGAGACGGACATTTGCCTCCTCGGAAAGAGGCTCTACCGAGTATGACAACCATGAGATTTTCGCTCTGTGGGAAACGTCATATCTGCAGTGCTGTTCTGCCTGTGAATCGGCTGCATGGGGTACATGAAGCCCTACAACCTCTTTCAGGGCTGGCACCCTCCTTGCGGGAGAAGGAGCCAGAAGTTTACCATTTCAAAAAATGCACTCTGCCAAGAACAAGTGCCATGACATGGGCCATCCGTGCGACAGCAGAGATCTCCAGTGCTGTTGTGCCGGTGAATCGACTGTCAAGTAGAGGTGAAGACCAGCAACTACTTTCAGGGCTGGCACCTCCCTTGCGGGAGAAGGAGCCAGATGTTTACCATTTCGAAAATACGCTCTGCCAAGAACAAACGCTGTGAGATGTTCCGTCTGTGGGAAAATGGAAATCCTCAGTGCTGTTGTGCCTGTGAATAGGCTGCCAAATAGAGGTGAAGACCAGCAACATCTTTCAGGGCTGGCACATTGCTTCTAGGAGAAGGAGCAAGACATTTGCCTTTTGGGAAAGAGGCTCTACCGAGTATGACAGCGTTGAGTTTTTCCATCTGTGGGAAAGGACATATCCCCAGTGCTGTTGTGCCAGTGAATAGGCTGCACAGTGTACATGAAGCCCTGCAACCTCTTTCAGAGCTGGCACCTTCCTTGCCGGAGAAGGAGCCAAATGTTTACCATATCGAAAAATGCACTCTGCCAAGAACAAGTGCCATGACATGGACCATCCGTGCGAAAGCAGAGATCTCCAGTGCTGTTGTGCCGGTGAATCGGCTGTCAAGTAGAGGTGAAGAACAGCAACCTCTTTCAGAGCTGGCACATTCCTTCTAGGAGAAGGAGCTGTACATTTGCCTTCTAGGAAAGAGTCTCTTCCGATTATGACTGCCATGAGTTTTTTCTGTCTGTGGGAAAGTACAGATGCCCAGTGCTGTTGTGCCTGAGACTAGCCTGCACGGAGTACATGTAGCCCTGCAACTACTTTCAGGGCTGCCACCTCCCTTGCGGGACAAGGAGCCAGATGTTTACCATTTCGAAAAAACGCTCTGCCAAGAACAAAAGCTGTGAGATGTTCCGTCTGTGGGAAAACACAAATCCTCACTGCTGCTGTGCCTGTGAATAGGCTGCCAAATAGAGGTGAAGACCAGCAACATCTTTCAGGGCTGGCACATTGCTTCTAGGAGAAGGAGCCTGACAGATGCCTTCTCGGAAAGAGGCTCTACCGAGTATGAGAGCCATGAGATATTCCGTCTGTGGGAAAAGACATATCCCCAGTGCTGTTGTGCCGGGGAATATGCTGCACGGAGTACATGAAGCCCTGTAACCTCTTTCAGAGCTGGCACCTTCCTTGTGCGAGAAGGAGCCAGAGGTTTACCATTTCGAAAAATACACTCTGCCAAGAACAAATTCCATAGATGTTCCTCTGTGGGAAAGCAGAAATCCCTGGTGCTGCTGTGCCTTTGAATAGGCTGCCAAATAGAGGTGAAGACCAGCAACATCTTTCAGGGCTGGCACATTGCTTCTAGGAGAAGGAGCCTGACAGATGCCTTCTCGGAAAGAGGCTCTACCGAGTATGAGAGCCATGAGATATTCCGTCTGTGGGAAAAGACATATCCCCAGTGCTGTTGTGCCAGTGAATAGGCTGCACAGTGTACATGAAGCCCTGCAACCTCTTTCAGAGCTGGCACCTTCCTTGCCGGAGAAGGAGCCAGATGTTTACCATTTCGAAAAATGCACTCTGCCAAGAACAAGTGCCATGACATGGCCCATCTTGCGAAAGCAGATATCTCCAGTGCTGTTGTGCCGGTGAATCGGCTGTCAAGTAGAGGTGACGAACAGCAACCTCTTTCAGAGCTGGCATATTCCTTCTAGGAGAAGGAGCTGTACATTTGCCTTCTAGGAAAGAGTCTCTTCCGATTATGACTGCCATGAGATTTTTCCGTCTGTGGGAAAGGACAGATGCCCAGTGCTGTTGTGCCTGAGACTAGGCTGCACAGAGTACATGTACCCCTGCAACTACTTTCAGGGCTGCCACCTTCCTTGCCAGAAAAGGAGCCAGATGTTTACCATTTCGAAAAATACACTCTGCCAAGAACGAGTGCCATGAGATGTTCCTCTGTGGGAAAGAGAAACTCCCCGGTGCTGTTGTGCCTATGAATAGGCTGCCAAATAGAGGTGAAGACCAGCAACATCTTTCAGGGCTGGCACATTCCTTGTAGTAGAATGAGACGGACATTTGCCTCCTCGGAAAGAGGCTCTTCCGAATATGACTGCCATGAGATTTTTCCGTCTGTGGGAAAGTACAGATCCCCAGTGCTGTTGTGCCTGAGATTAGGCTGCACGGAGTACATGTAGCCCTGCAACTACTTTCAGGGCTGGTACCTCCCTTGCGGGAGAAGGAGCCAGATGTTTACCATTTTGAAAAATGCACTCTGCCAAGACAAGTGCCATGACATGGGCCATCCGTGCGACAGCAGAGATCTCCAGTGCTGTTGTGCCGGTGAATCGGCTGTCAAGTAGAGGTGAAGACCAGCAACTACTTTCAGGGCTGGCACCTCCCTTGCGGGAGAAGGAGCCAGATGTTTACCATTTCGAAAATACGCTCTGCCAGGAACAAACGCTGTGAGATGTTCCGTCTGTGGGAAAATGGAAATCCTCAGTGCTGTTGTGCCTGTGCATAGGCTGCCAAATAGAGGTGAAGACCAGCAACATCTTTCAGGGCTGGCACATTGCTTCTAGGAGAAGGAGCCTGACAGATGCCTTCTCGGAAAGAGGCTCTACCGAGTATGAGAGCCATGAGATATTCCGTCTGTGGGAAAAGACATATCCCCAGTGCTGTTGTGCCGGGGAATATGCTGCATGGAGTACATGAAGCCCTGCAACCTCTTTCAGAGCTGGCACCTTCCTTGCTGGTAAAGGAGCCAGAGGTTTACCATTTCGAAAAATACACTCTGCCAAGAACAAATGCCATGAGATGTTCCTCTGTGGGAAAGAGGAACTCCCTGGTGCTGTTGTGCCTATGAATAGGCTGCCAAATAGAGGTGAAGACCAGCAGCCTCTTTCAGGGCTGGCACATTCCTTGTAGGAGAAAGAGACGGACATTTGCCTCCTCGGAAAGAGGCTCTACCGAGTATGACAACCATGAGATTTTCACTCTGTGGGAAAGGACATATCCACAGTGCTGTTGTGCCTGTGAATCGGCTGCATGGGGTACATGAAGCCCTGCAACATCTTTCAGAGCTGGCACCTTCCTTGCCGGAGAAGGAGCCAGATGTTTACCATTTCGAAAATACGCTCTGCCAAGAACAAAAGCTGTGAGATGTTCCGTCTGTGGGAAAATGGAAATCCTCATTGCTGTTGTGCCTGTGAATAGGCTGCCAAATAGAGGCGAAGACCAGCAACATCTTTCAGGGCTGGCACATTGCTTCTAGGAGAAGGAGCCTGACAGATGCCTTCTCGGAAAGAGGCTCTACCGAGTATGAGAGCCATGAGATATTCCGTCTGTGGGAAAAGACATATCCCCAGTGCTGTTGTGCCAGTGAATAGGCTGCACAGTGTACATGAAGCCCTCCAACCTCTTTCAGAGCTGGCACCTTCCTTGCCGGAGAAGGAGCCAGATGTTTACCATATCGAAAAATGCACTCTGCCAAGAACAAGTGCCATGACATGGACCATCCGTGCGAAAGCAGAGATCTCCAGTGCTGTTGTGCCGGTGAATCGGCTGTCAAGTAGAGGTGAAGACCAGCAACCTCTTTCAGAGCTGGCACATTCCTTCTAGGAGAAGGAGCTCTACATTTGCCTTCTAGGAAAGAGTCTCTTCCGATTATGACTGCCATGAGTTTTTTCTGTCTGTGGGAAAGGACAGATGCCCAGTGCTGTTGTGCCTGAGACTAGGCTGCACGGAGTACATGTACCCCTGCAACTGCTTTCAGGGCTGCCACCTTCCTTGCCAGAAAAGGAGCCAGATGTTTACCATTTCGAAAAATACACTCTGCCAAGAACGAGTGCCATGAGATGTTCCTCTGTGGGAAAGAGGAACTCCCTGGTGCTGTTGTGCCTTTGAATAGGCTGCCAAATAGAGGTGAAGACCAGCAACATCTTTCAGGGCTGGCACATTCCTTGTAGTAGAAAGAGACGGACATTTGCCTCCTCGGAAAGAGGCTCTTCCGATTATGACTGCCATGAGATTTTTCCGTCTGTGGGAAAGTACAGATGCCCAGTGCTGTTGTGCCTGAGACTAGCCTGCACGGAGTACATGTAGCCCTGCAACTACTTTCAGGGCTGCCACCTCCCTTGCGGGACAAGGAGCCAGATGTTTACCATTTCGAAAAAACGCTCTGCCAAGAACAAAAGCTGTGAGATGTTCCGTCTGTGGGAAAACACAAATCCTCACTGCTGCTGTGCCTGTGAATAGGCTGCCAAATAGAGGTGAAGGCCAGCAACATCTTTCAGGGCTGGCACATTGCTTCTAGGAGAAGGAGCCTGACAGATGCCTTCTCGGAAAGAGGCTCTACCGAGTATGAGAGCCATGAGATATTCCGTCTGTGGGAAAAGACATATCCCCAGTGCTGTTGTGCCGGGGAATATGCTGCACGGAGTACATGAAGCCCTGTAACCTCTTTCAGAGCTGGCACCTTCCTTGCTGGTAAAGGAGCCAGAGGTTTACCATTTCGAAAAATACACTCTGCCAAGAACAAATTCCATAGATGTTCCTCTGTGGGAAAGCAGAAATCCCTGGTGCTGCTGTGCCTTTGAATAGGCTGCCAAATAGAGGTGAAGACCAGCAACATCTTTCAGGGCTGGCATATTGCTTCTAGGAGAACGAGCCTGACAGATGCCTTCTCGGAAAGAGGCTCTACCGAGTATGAGAGCCATGAGATATTCCGTCTGTGGGAAAAGACATAACCCCAGTGCTGTTGTGCCAGTGAATAGGCTGCACAGTGTACATGAAGCCCTGCAACCTCTTTCAAAGCTGGCACCTTCCTTGCCGGAGAAGGAGCCAGATGTTTACCATTTCGAAAAATGCACTCTGCCAAGAACAAGTGCCATGACATGGCCCATCTTGCGAAAGCAGATATCTCCAGTGCTGTTGTGCTGGTGAATCGGCTGTCAAGTAGAGGTGAAGAACAGCAACCTCTTTCAGAGCTGGCATAGTCCTTCTAGGAGAAGGAGCTGTACATTTGCCTTCTAGGAAAGAGTCTCTTCCAATTATGACTGCCATGAGTTATTTCCGTCTGTGGGAAAGGACAGATGCCCAGTGCTGTTGTGCCTGAGACTAGGCTGCACGGAGTACATGTACCCCTGCAACTGCTTTCAGGGCTGCCACCTTCCTTGCCAGAAAAGGAGCCAGATGTTTACCATTTCGAAAAATACACTCTGCCAAGAACGAGTGCCATGAGATGTTCCTCTGTGGGAAAGAGGAACTCCCTGGTGCTGTTGTGCCTTTGAATAGGCTGCCAAATAGAGGTGAAGACCAGCAACCTCTTTCAGAGCTGGCACATTCCTTGTAGTAGAAAGAGACGGACATTTGCCTCCTCGGAAAGAGGCTCTTCCGATTATGACTGCCATGAGATTTTTCCGTCTGTGGGAAAGTACAGATCCCCAGTGCTGTTGTGCCTGAGACTAGCCTGCACGGAGTACATGTAGCCCTGCAACTACTTTCAGGGCTGCCACCTCCCTTGCGGGACAAGGAGCCAGATGTTTACCATTTCGAAAAAACGCTCTGCCAAGAACAAAAGCTGTGAGATGTTCCGTCTGTGGGAAAACACAAATCCTCACTGCTGCTGTGCCTGTGAATAGGCTGCCAAATAGAGGTGAAGGCCAGCAACATCTTTCAGGGCTGGCACATTGCTTCTAGGAGAAGGAGCCTGACAGATGCCT
This sequence comes from Buteo buteo, assembly GCF_964188355.1. NCBI lineage: Eukaryota > Metazoa > Chordata > Aves > Accipitriformes > Accipitridae > Buteo > Buteo buteo. Next base: position 21,865,745 of record NC_134180.1, read on the forward strand.
TCTCGGAAAGAGGCTCTACCGAGTATGAGAGCCATGAGATATTCCGTCTGTGGGAAAAGACATATCCCCAGTGCTGTTGTGCCGGGGAATATGCTGCACGGAGTACATGAAGCCCTGCAACCTCTTTCAGAGCTGGCACCTTCCTTGCTGGTAAAGGAGCCAGAGGTTTACCATTTCGAAAAATACACTCTGCCAAGAACAAATGCCATGAGATGTTCCTCTGTGGGAAAGAGGAACTCCCTGGTGCTGTTGTGCCTATGAATAGGCTGCCAAATAGAGGTGAAGACCAGCAACCTCTTTCAGGGCTGGCACATTCCTTGTAGGAGAAAGAGACGGACATTTGCCTCCTCGGAAAGAGGCTCTACCGAGTATGACAACCATGAGATTTTCACTCTGTGGGAAAGGACATATCCACAGTGCTGTTGTGCCTGTGAATCGGCTGCATGGGGTACATGAAGCCCTGCAACCTCTTTCAGGTCTGGCACCTTCCTTGTGCGAGAAGGAGCCAGATGTTTACCATTTCGAAAAATGCACTCTGCCAAGGACAAGTGCCATGACATGGCCCATCTTGCGAAAGCAGATATCTCCAGTGCTGTTGTGCCGGTGAATCGGCTGTCAAGTAGAGGTGAAGACCAGCAACCTCTTTCAGAGCTGGCACATTCCTTCTAGGAGAAGGAGCTGTACATTTGCCTTCTAGGAAAGAGGCTCTTCCGATTATGACAGCCATGAGATTTTTCCGTCTGTGGGAAAGTACAGCTCCCCAGTGCTGTTGTGCCTTAGAATAGGCTGCATGGGGTACATGAAGCCCTGCAACATCTTTCAGGGCTGCCACCTTCCTTGCCGGAAAAGGAGCCAGATGTTTACCATTTCGAAAAAACGCTCTGCCAAGAACAAAAGCTGTGAGATGTTCCGTCTGTGGGAAAACAGAAATTCTCAGTGCTGTTGTGCCTGTGAATAGGCTGCCAAATAGAGGTGAAGACCAGCAACCTCTTTCAGGGCTGGCACATTCCTTGTTAGGAGAAAGAGACGGACATTTGCCTCCTCAGAAAGAGGCTCTACCGAGTATGACAACCATGAGTTTTTCCGTCTGTGGGAAAGGACATATCTGCAGTGCTGTTGTGCCGGTGAATAGGCTGCACGGAGTACATGAAGCCCTGCAACCTCTTTCAGAGCTGGCACCTTCCTTGCCGGAAAAGGAGCCAGATGTTTACCATTTCGAAAAATACACTCTGCCAAGAACAAATGCCATGAGAAGTTCCTCTGTGGGAAAGCAGAACTCCCTGGTGCTGTTGTGCCTTTGAATAGGCTGCCAAATAGAGGTGAAGACCAGCAACCTCTTTCAGGGCTGGCACATTCCTTGTAGTAGAAAGAGGCGGACATTTGCCTTTTGGGACAGAGGCTCTTCCGATTATGACAGCCATGAGATATTTCCGTCTGTGGGAAAGTACAGATCCCCAGTGCTGTTGTGCCTGAGACTAGCCTGCACGGAGTACATGTAGCCCTGCAACTACTTTCAGGGCTGGCACCTTCCTTGCCGGAGAAGGAGCCAGACGTTTACCACTTCAAAAAAACGCTCTGCCAAGAACAAAATCTGTGAGATGTTCCGTCTGTGGGAAAACACAAATCCTCACTGCTGCTGTGCCTGTGAATAGGCTGCCAAATAGAAGTGAAGACCAGCAACATCTTTCAGGGCTGGCACATTGCTTCTAGAAGAAGAAGCCTGACAGATGCCTTCTCGGAAAGAGGCTCTACCGAGTATGAGAGCCATGAGATATTCCATCTGTGGGAAAGGACATATCCCCAGTGCTGTTGTGCCGGTGAATATGCTGCATGGAGTACATGAAGCACTGCAACCTCTTTCAGAACTGGCACCTTCCTTGCCGGTTAAAGGAGACAGATATTTACCATTTTGAAAAATACACTCTGCCAAGAACAAATACCATGCGATGTTCCTCTGTGGGAAAGCAGAAATCCCTGGTGCTGTTGTGCCTTTGAATAGGCTGCCAAATAGAGGTGAAGACCAGCAACATCTTTCAGGGCTGGCACATTCCTTCTAGGAGAAGGAGCTGTACATTTGCCTTTTGGGAAAGAGTCTCTTCCGATTATGACTGTCATGAGATTTTTCCGTCTGTGGGAAAGTACAGATCCCCAGTGCTGTTGTGCCTGAGACTCGGCTGCATGGAGTACATGTACCCCTGAAACTACTTTCAGGGCTGGCACCTTCCTTGCCGGAAAAGGAGCCAGATGTTTACCATTTCGAAAAAACGCTCTGCCAAGAACAAATGCCATGAGATGTTCCTCTGTGGGAAAGCGGAAATCCCCGGTGCTATTGTGCCTTTGAATAGCCTGCCAAATACAGGTGAAGACCAGCAACATCTTTCAGGGCTGGCACATTCCTTGTAGTAGAAAGAGATGGACATTTGCCTTTTGGGAAAGAGGCTCTTCCGATTATGACAGCCATGAGATTTTTCCGTCTGTGGGAAAGTACAGATCCCCAGTGCTGTTGTGCCTGAGACTATGCTGCACGGAGTACATGTAGCCCTGCAAATACTTTCAGGGCTGGCACATCTCTTTGCAGGAGAAGGAGCCAGATGTTTACCATTTCGAAAATACGCTCTGCCAAGAATAAACGCTGTGAGATGTTCCGTCTGTGGGAAAGCAGAAATCCTCAGTGCTGTTGTGCCTGTGAATCGGCTGCATGGGGTACATGAAGCCCTGCAACCTCTTTCGGGGCTGCCACCTTCCTTGCGGGAGAAGGAGCCAGATGTTTACCATTTCGAAAAATGCACTCTGCCAAGAACAAGTGCCATGACATGGCCCATCTTGCGAAAGCAGAGATCTCCAGTGCTGTTGTGCCGGTGAATCGGCTGTCAAGTAGAGGTGAAGACCAGCAACCTCTTTCAGAGCTGGCACATTCCTTCTAGGAGAAGGAGCCTGACAGTTGCCTTCTCCGAAAGGGGCTCTACCAAGTATGACAACCATGAGTTTTTCCGTCTGTGGGAAAGGACATATCCGCAGTGCTGTTGTGCCGGTGCATAGGCTGCACGGAGTACATGAAGCCCTGCAACCTCTTTCAGAGCTGGCACCTTCCTTGCCAGAAAAGGAGCCAGATGTTTACCATTTCGAAAAATACACTCTACCAAGAAAGAGTGCCATGAGATGTTTCTCTGGTGGAAAGAGTAACTACCAGGTGCTGTTGTGTCTTTGAATAGGCAGCTAAATAGAGGTGAAGACCAGCAACATCTTTCAGGGCTGGCACATTCCTTGTAGTAGAAAGAGGCGGACATTTGCCTTTTGGGACAGAGGCTCTTCCGATTATGACAGCCATGAGATTTTTCCGTCTGTGGGAAAGTACAGTTCCCCAGTGCTGTTGTGCCTGTGGATAGGCTGCACAGGTGCGGTGAAGACCAGCATTATCTTTCAGGGCTGGCACCTTCCTTGTGGGAGAAGGAGCCGGACGTTTGCCTTTTCGGAAAGAGGCTCTGCCGAGAATGACCGCCGTGAAGTGAACTGTTCCTGGGAAAGCACAGATCCCCAGTGCTGTTGTGCCTGTGGATACCCTACACGGGTGCGGTGAAGACCAGCAACAGCTTTCAGAGCTGGCACCTTCCTTGTGGGAGAAGGAGCCGGACGTTTGCCTTTTCGGAAAGAGGCTCTGCTGAGAACGAACATCATGAGGTCTACGGTTCCTGGGCAAGCACGGATCCCCAATGCTCTAGTGCCTGTGGATAGGCTGCACGGGGACAGTGAAGAGCAGCATGAGCTTTCAGGGCTGGCACCATCCTTGTGGGACAAGGAGCCGGACGTTTGCCTTTTAGGAAGGAGAGTCTGCCGAGTACAAGCGCCGTAAGATGTGCCGCCGGTGGGAAAGCACAAATCCCCAGCACTGTTGTGCCTGTGCATAGGCTGCACGGGGACAGTGAAGAGCAGCATGAGCTTTCAGGGCTGTCACCTTCCTTGTGGGACAAGGAGCCGGACGTTTGCCTTTTCGGAAAGAGGCTCTGCTGAGAAACAACACCGTGAGTTCTACCGTTCCTGGGAAAGCACAGATCCCCAGTGCTGTTGTGCCTGTGGATAGGCTGCACGGGGACAGTGAAGAGCAGCATGAGCTTTCAGGGCTGGCACTTTCTTTGTGGGAGAAGGAGCCGGACGTTTTCCTTTTCGGAAAGAGGCTCTGCCGAGAACGAGCGCCGTGATGTGTACTGTTCCTGGGCAAGTACAGATCCACAATGCTGTTGTGCCTGTGCATAGGCTGCACGATGACGGTGAAGACCAGCATGAGCTTTCAGGGCTGGCACCTTCCTGGTGGGACAAGGAGCCGGACGTTTGCCTTTTCGGAAAGAGGCTCTGCTGAGAACGAACACCGTGAGATGTGCCGTCTGTGGGAAAGCAGAGATCCCCAGTGTTGTTGTGCCTGTCGATAGGCTGCACGGGGACATTGAAGACCAGCATGATCTTTCAGGGCTGGCACCTTCCTGGTGGCAGAAGGAGTCGGACGTTTGCCTTTTCGGAAAGAGACTCTGCCGAGAACGAGCGCTGTACCATGTGCCCTCTGTGGGAAAGCACAGATCCCCAGTGCTGTTGTGCCTGTGGATAGGCTGCACGGGGACAGTGAAGAGCAGCATGAGCTTTCAGGGCTGGCACCTTCCTTGTGGGAGAAGGAGTCGGACGTTTGCCTTTTCGGAAAGAGGCTCTGCTGAGAACGAACACCGTGAGGTGTACCGTTCCTGGGCAAGTACAGATCCACAATGCTGTTGTGCCTGAAGACAGGCTGCACAGGTGTGGTGAAGACCAGCATGAGCTTTCAGGGCTGGCACCTTCCTTGTGGGACAAGGAGCTGGACGTTTGCCTTTTCGGAAAGAGGCTCTGCTGAGAACGACCACCGTGAGATGTGCCGTCTGTGGAAAAGCACAGATCCCCAGTGCTGTTGTGCCTGTGGATAGGCTGCACGGGGACGGTGAAGGGCAGCATGATCTTTCAGGGCTGGCACCTTCCTTGTGGGAGAATGAGCCGGACGTTTGCCTTTTCGGAAAGAGGCTCTGCTGAGAATGAACACTGTGAGGTCTACCGTTCCTGGGCAAGCACGGATCCCCAATGCTCTTGTGCCTGTGGATAGGCTGCACGGGGACAGTGAAGAGCAGCATGAGCTTTCATGGCTGGCACCTTCCTTGTGGGAGAATGAGCCGGACGTTTTCCTTTTCGGAAAGAGACTCTGCCGAGAACGAGCGCTGTACCATGTGCCCTCTGAGGGAAAGCACAGATCCCCAGTGCTGTTGTGCCTGTGGATAGGCTGCACGGGGACAGTGAAGAGCAGCATGAGCTTTCAGGGCTGGCACCTTCCTTGTGGGAGAAGGAGCCGGACGTTTGCCTTTTCGGAAAGAGGCTCTGCCGAGAATGACCACCGTGAGGTGTACCGTTCCTGGGCAAGTACAGATCCACAATGCTGTTCTGCCTGTGGATAGGCTGCACGGGGACAGTGAAGAGCAGCATGAGCTTTCAGGGCTGGCACCTTCCTTGTGGGAGAAGGAGCCGGATGTTTGCCTTTTCGGAAGTAGAGGCTGCCGAGTACAAGCGCCGTGAGATCTGCCGCCTGTGGGAAAGCACAGATCCCCAGTGCTGTTGTGCCTGTGGATAGGCTGCACGGGGACAGTGAAGAGCAGCATGAGCTTTCAGGGCTGGCACCTACCTTGTGGGAGAAGGAGCCGGACGTTTGCCTTTTCGGAAAGAGGCTCTGCCGAGAACGAGCGCCGTGCCATGTGCCGCCTGTGGAAAGCACAAATCCCCAGTGCTGTTGTGCCTGTGCAAAGGCTGCACGATGACGGTGAAGACCAGCATGACCTTTCAGGGCTGGCACCTTCCTGGTGGGACAAGGATCCGGACGTTTGCCTTTTCGGAAAGAGGCTCTGCCGAGAACGAACACCGTGAGATGTGCCGCCTGTGGGAAAGCACAGATCCCCAGTGTTGTTGTGCCTGTGGATAGGCTGCATGGGGACAGTGAAGAGCAGCATGAGCTTTCAGGGCTGGCACCTTCCTTGTGGGAGAAGGAGCCGGACATTTGCCTTTTCGGAAAGAGGCTCTGCTGAGAACGAACACCGTGACTTCTAACGTTCCTGGGCAAGCACGGATCCCCAGTGGTGTTGTCCCTGTGCATAGGCTGCACGGGGACAATGAAGAGCAGCATGAGCTTTCAGGGCTGGCACCTCCCTTGTGGGAGAAGGAGCCGGACGTTTGCCTTTTCGGAAGGAGAGCCTGCCGAGTACAAGCGCTGTGAGATGTGCCGTCTGTGGGAAAGCACAGATCCCCAGTGCTGTTGTGCCCGTGGATAGGATGCACAGGGACAGTGAAGAGCAGCATGAGCTTTCAGAGCTGGCACCTTCGTTTTGGGACAAGGAGCCGGACGTTTGCCTTTTCGGAAAGAGGCTCAGCCGAGAACGAGCGCCCTGCCATGTGCCGCCTGTGGGAAAGCAGAGATCCCCAGTGCTGTTGTGCCTGTGCATAGGCTGCACTATGACGGTAAAGACCGGCATGACCTTTCAGGTCTGGCACCTTACTTGTGGGTCAATGAGTCGGACGTTTCCCTTTTCGGAAAGAGGCTCTGCTGAGAACGACCACCGTGAGATGTGCCGTCTGTGGGAAAGCACAGATCCCCAGTGCTGTTGTGCCTTTCGATAGGCTGCACGGGGACGGTGAAGAGCAGCATGATCTTTCAGGGCTGGCACCTTCCTTGTGGGAGAAGGAGCCGGACGTTTGCCTTTTCGGAAAGAGGCTCTGCTGAGAACGAACACCGTGAGGTCTACCGTTCCTGGGCAACCACGGATCCCCAATGCTCTTGTGCCTGTGGATTGGCTGCACGGGGACAGTGAAGAGCAGCATGAGCTTTCATGGCTGGCACCTTCTTTGTGGGAGAATGAGCCGGACGTTTTCCTTTTCGGAAAGAGACTCTGCCGAGAACGACCGCCGTGATGTGTATTGTTCCTGGGCAAGTACAGATCCACAATGCTGTTGTGCCTGTGGATAGGCTGCACAGGTGCGGTGAAGAGCAGCATGATCTTTCAGGGCTGGCACCTTCTTTGTGGGAGAAGGAGCCGGACGTTTGCCTTTTCGGAAAGAGGCTCTGCCGAGAACGACCACCGTGAGATGTGCCGTCTGTGGGAAAGCACAGATCCCCAGTGCTGTTGTGCCTGTGGATAGGCTGCACGGGGACAGTGAAGAGCAGCATGAGCTTTCAGGGCTGGCACCTTCCTTGTGGGACAAGGAGCCAGACGTTTGCCTTATCGGAAAGAGGCTCTGCTGTGAACGAACACCGTGAGGTCTACCGTTCCTGAGCAAGCACGGATCCCCAAAACTGTTGTGCCTGTGGATAGGCTGCACGGGGACAGTGAAGAGGAGCATGAGCTTTCAGGGCTGGCACCTTCCTTGTGGGAGAAGGAGCCGGACGTTTGCCTTTTCAGAAGGAGACTCTGTCGAGAACGAGCACCGTACCATGTGCCGCCTCAGGGAAATCACAGATCCCCAGTGCTGTTGTGCCTGTGCATAGGCTGCACTATGACGGTGAAGACCAGCATGAGCTTTCAGGGCTGGCACCTTCCTTGTGGGACAAGGAGCCGGACGTTTGCCTTTTCGGAAAGAGTCTCTGCCGAGAACGACCACCGTGAGATGTGCCTTCTGTGGGAAAGCAGAGATCCCCAGTGTTGTTGTGCCTGTGGATAGGCTGCACGGGGACAGTGAAGACCAGCATGAGCTTTCAAGGCTGGCACCTTCCCTGTGGGACAAGGAGCCGGACGTTTGCCTTTTCGGAAAGAGGCTATGCTGAGAACGAACGCCGTGAGATGTGCGGCCTGTGGGAAAGCACACATCCCCAGTGCTGTTCTGCCTGTGGATAGGCTGCATGATGACGGTGAAGACCAGCAAGAGCTTTCAGGGCTGGCACCTTACTTGTGGGACAAGGAGCAGGACATTTGCCTTTTCGGAAAGAGGCTCTGCTTAGAATGAACACCGTGAGGTCTACCGTTCCTGGGCAAGCACGGATCCCCAGTGGTGTTGTGCCTGTGAATAGCCTGCACGGGGACGGTGAAGACCAGCATGAGCTTTCAGGGCTGGCACCTTCCTTGTGGGACAAGGAGCTGGACGTTTGCCTTTTCGGAAAGAGGCTCTGCTGAGAACGAGAGCCGTGCCATGTGCCGCCTGTGGGAAAGCACAGATCCCCAGTGCTGTTGTGCCTGTGGATAGGCTGCACGATGATGGTGAAGACCAGCAAGAGCTTTCAGGGCGGGCACCTTCCTTGTAGGAGAAGGAGCCGGACGTTTGCCTTTTCGGAAAGAGGCTCTGCTGAGAACGAACACCGTGAGGTCTACCGTTCCTGGGCAAGCACGGATCCCCAGTGCTGTTGTGCCTCTGGATAGGCTGCACAGGGACAGTGAAGAGCAGCATGAGCTTTCAGGGCTGGCACATTCCTTGTGGGAGAAGGAGCCGGACGTTTGCCTTTTCGGAAAGTGGCTCTGCTGAGAACGAACACCGTGAGGTCTACCGTTCCTGGGCAAGCACGGATCCCCAGTGCTGTTGTGCCTGTGGATTGGCTGCACAGGTGCAATGGAGACCAGCATGAGCTTTCAGGGCTGGCACCTTCCTTGTGGGAGAAGGAGCCGGACGCTTGCCTTTTCAGAATTATAGTCTGCCGAGTACAAGCGCCATGAAATGTGCCGCCTGTGGGAAAGCACAGATCCCCAGTGCTGTTGTGCCTGTGGATAGGCTGCACGGGGACGGTGAAGAGCAGCATGAGCTTTCAGGGCTGGCACCTTCTTTGTGGGAGAAGGTGCCGGACGTTTGCCTTTTCGGAAAGATGCTCTGCTGACAACGAACACCGTGAGGTCTACCGTTCCTGGGCAAGCACGGATCCCCAGTGGTGTTGTCCCTGTGGATAGGCTGCACAGGGACATTGAAGAGCAGCATGAGCTTTCAGGGCTGGCACATTCCTGGTGGGACAAGGAGCTGGACGTTTGCCTTTTCGGAAAGAGGCTATGCCGGGACCCAGCGCCGTGATATGTGCCCTCTGTGGGAAAGCAGAGATCCCCAGTGCTGTTGTGCCTGTGGATAGGCTGCACGGGGACAGTGAAGAGCAGCATGAGCTTTCAGGGCTGGCACATTCCTGGTGGGACAAGGAGCCGGACGTTTGCCTTTTCGGAAAGAGGCTCTGTCGAGAATGACCACCGTGAGGTGTTCCGTTCCTGGGCAAGTACAGATCCACAATGCTGTTCTGCCTGTGGATAGGCTGCACGATGACGGTGAAGAGCAGCATGAGCTTTCAGGGCTGGCACCTTCCTTGTGGGAGAAGGAGTCGGACGTTTGCCTTTTCGGAAAGAGGCTCTGCTGAGAACGAACACCGTGAGGTCTACCGTTCCTGGGCAACCACGGATCCCCAGCGCTATTGTGCCTGTGGATAGCCTGCACAGGGACAGTGAAGAGCAGCATGAGCTTTCAGGGCTGGCACCTTCCTTGTGGGAGGAGCCGGATGTTTGCCTTTTCGGAAAGAGGCTCTGCCGAGAACGAGCGCCCTTTCCATGTGCCGCCTGTGGGAAAGCACAGATCCCCAGTGCTGTTGTGCCTCTGCATAGGCTGCACGATGACGGTGAAGAGCAGCATGAGCTTTCAGGGCCTGGACCTTCCTTGTGGGAGAAGGAGCCGGATGTTTGAGTTTTCGGAAAGAATCTCTGCCGAGAATGACCACCGTGAGGTGTTCCGTTCCTGGGCAAGTACAGATCCACAATGCTGTTGTGCCTGTGGATAGGCTGCACAGGTGCAATGAAGACCAGCATGAGCTTTCAGGGCTGGCACCTTCCTTGTGGGACAAGGAGCCGGACATTTGCCTTTTCAGAAAGAGGCTCTGTCGAGAACGACCACCTTGAGATGTGCCGTCTGTGGGAAAGCAGAGATCCCCAGTGTTGTTGTGCCTGTGGATAGGCTGCACGGGGACAGTGAAGACCAGCATGATCTTTCAGGGCTGGCACCTTCCTGGTGGGAGAAGGAGCCGGACGTTTGCCTTTTCAGAAAGAGGCTCTGCTGAGAACCAACACCTGAGGTCTACCGTTCCTGGGCAAGCATGGATCTCCAATGCTGTTGTGCCTGTGGATAGGCTGCACGGCGACAGAGAAGAGCAGCATGAGCTTTCAGGGCTGGCACCTTCCTTGTGGAAGAAGGAGCCGGACGTTTGCCTTTTCGGAAAGAGGCTCTGCCGAGAACGACCACCGTGAGATGTGCCGTCTGTGGGAAAGCAGAGATCCCCAGTGCTGTTGTGCCTGTGGATAGGCTGCACGATGACGGTGAAGACCAGCAAGAGCTTTCAGGGCTGGCACCTTCCTTGTGGGAGAAGGAGCCGGACGTTTGCCTTTTCGGAAAGAGGCTCTGCCGAGAACGAGCGCCGTGCCATGTGCCGCCTGTGGGATAGCACAGATCCCCATTGCTGTTCTGCCTGTGGATAGGCTTCACGGGGACGGTGAAGACCAGCATGAGCTTTCAGGGCTGGCACCTTCCTTGTGGGAGAAGGAGTCGGACGTTTGCCTTTTCGGAAAGAGGCTCTGCCGAGAACGAACACCGTGAGATGTGCCGCCCTTGGGAAAGCACAGATCCCCAGTGCTGTTGTGCCTGTGGATAGGCTACACTTTGACGGTGAAGACCCGCAAGAGCTTTCAGGGCTGGCACCTTCCTTGTGGGAGAAGGAGCCGGACGTTTGCCTTTTCGGAAAGAGGCTCTGCTGAGAACGAACACCGTGAGGTCTACCGTTCCTGGGCAAGCACGGATCCCCAGCGCTGTTGTGCCTGTGGATAGCCTGCACAGGGACAGTGAAGAGCAGCATGAGCTTTCAGGGCTGGCACCTTCCTTGTGGGAGGAGCCGGACGTTTGCCTTTTCGGAAAGAGGCTCTGCCGAGAACGAGCGCCCTGCCATGTGCCGCCTGTGGGAAAGCACAGATCCCCAGTGCTGTTGTGCCTCTGCATAGGCTGCACGATGACGGTGAAGAGCAGCATGAGCTTTCAGGGCCTGGACCTTCCTTGTGGGAGAAGGAGCCGGATGTTTGAGTTTTCGGAAAGAAGCTCTGCCGAGAATGACCACCGTGAGGTGTTCCGTTCCTGGGCAAGTACAGATCCACAATGCTGTTGTGCCTGTGGATAGGCTGCACAGGTGCAATGAAGACCAGCATGAGCTTTCAGGGCTGGCACCGTCCTTGTGGGACAAGGAGCCGGACATTTGCCTTTTCAGAAAGAGGCTCTGTCGAGAACGACCACCTTGAGATGTGCCGTCTGTGGGAAAGCAGAGATCCCCAGTGTTGTTGTGCCTGTGGATAGGCTGCACGGGGACAGTGAAGACCAGCATGATCTTTCAGGGCTGGCACCTTCCTGGTGGGAGAAGGAGCCGGACGTTTGCCTTTTCAGAAAGAGGCTCTGCTGAGAACCAACACCTGAGGTCTACCGTTCCTGGGCAAGCATGGATCTCCAATGCTGTTGTGCCTGTGGATAGGCTGCACGGCGACAGAGAAGAGCAGCATGAGCTTTCGGGGCTGGCACCTTCCTTGTGGAAGAAGGAGCCGGACGTTTGCCTTTTCGGAAAGAGGCTCTGCCGAGAACGACCACCGTGAGATGTGCCGTCTGTGGGAAAGCAGAGATCCCCAGTGCTGTTGTGCCTGTGGATAGGCTGCACGATGACGGTGAAGACCAGCAAGAGCTTTCAGGGCTGGCACCTTCCTTGTGGGAGAAGGAGCCGGACGTTTGCCTTTTCGGAAAGAGGCTCTGCCGAGAACGAGCGCCGTGCCATGTGCCGCCTGTGGGATAGCACAGATCCCCATTGCTGTTCTGCCTGTGGATAGGCTTCACGGGGACGGTGAAGAGCAGCATGAGCTTTCAGGGCTGGCACCTTCCTTGTGGGAGAAGGAGTCGGACGTTTGCCTTTTCGGAAAGAGGCTCTGCCGAGAACGAACACCGTGAGATGTGCCGCCCTTGGGAAAGCACAGATCCCCAGTGCTGTTGTGCCTGTGGATAGGCTACACTTTGACGGTGAAGACCCGCAAGAGCTTTCAGGGCTGGCACCTTCCTTGTGGGAGAAGGAGCCGGACGTTTGCCTTTTCGGAAAGAGGCTCTGCTGAGAACGAACACCGTGAGGTCTACCGTTCCTGGGCAAGCACGGATCCCCAGTGCTGTTGTGCCTGTGGATAGCCTGCACGGGGACGGTGAAGAGCAGCATGAGCTTTCAGGGCTGGCACCTTCCTTGTGGGAGAAGGAGTCGGACGTTTGCCTTTTCGGAAAGAGGCTCTGCTGAGAACGAATACCGTGAGGTCTACCGTTCCTGGGCAAGCACAGATCCCCAGCGCTGTTGTGCCTGTGGATAGCCTGCACAGGGACAGTGAAGAGCAGCATGAGCTTTCAGGGCTGGCACCTTCCTTGTGGGAGGAGCCGGACGTTTGCCTTTTCGGAAAGAGGCTCTGCCGAGAACGAGCGCCCTGCCATGTGCCGCCTGTGGGAAAGCACAGATCCCCAGTGCTGTTGTGCCTCTGCATAGGCTGCACGATGACGGTGAAGAGCAGCATGAGCTTTCAGGGCCTGGACCTTCCTTGTGGGAGAAGGAGCCGGATGTTTGAGTTTTCGGAAAGAATCTCTGCCGAGAATGACCACCGTGAGGTGTTCCGTTCCTGGGCAAGTACAGATCCACAATGCTGTTGTGCCTGTGGATAGGCTGCACAGGTGCAATGAAGACCAGCATGAGCTTTCAGGGCTGGCACCGTCCTTGTGGGACAAGGAGCCGGACATTTGCCTTTTCAGAAAGAGGCTCTGTCGAGAACGACCACCTTGAGATGTGCCGTCTGTGGGAAAGCAGAGATCCCCAGTGTTGTTGTGCCTGTGGATAGGCTGCACGGGGACAGTGAAGACCAGCATGATCTTTCAGGGCTGGCACCTTCCTGGTGGGAGAAGGAGCCGGACGTTTGCCTTTTCAGAAAGAGGCTCTGCTGAGAACCAACACCTGAGGTCTACCGTTCCTGGGCAAGCATGGATCTCCAATGCTGTTGTGCCTGTGGATAGGCTGCACGGCGACAGAGAAGAGCAGCATGAGCTTTCGGGGCTGGCACCTTCCTTGTGGAAGAAGGAGCCGGACGTTTGCCTTTTCGGAAAGAGGCTCTGCCGAGAACGACCACCGTGAGATGTGCCGTCTGTGGGAAAGCAGAGATCCCCAGTGCTGTTGTGCCTGTGGATAGGCTACACTTTGACGGTGAAGACCCGCAAGAGCTTTCAGGGCTGGCACCTTCCTTGTGGGAGAAGGAGCCGGACGTTTGCCTTTTCGGAAAGAGGCTCTGCTGAGAACGAACACCGTGAGGTCTACCGTTCCTGGGCAAGCACGGATCCCCAGTGCTGTTGTGCCTGTGGATAGCCTGCACGGGGACGGTGAAGAGCAGCATGAGCTTTCAGGGCTGGCACCTTCCTTGTGGGAGAAGGAGTCGGACGTTTGCCTTTTCGGAAAGAGGCTCTGCTGAGAACGAATACCGTGAGGTCTACCGTTCCTGGGCAAGCACAGATCCCCAGCGCTGTTGTGCCTGTGGATAGCCTGCACAGGGACAGTGAAGAGCAGCATGAGCTTTCAGGGCTGGCACCTTCCTTGTGGGAGGAGCCGGACGTTTGCCTTTTCGGAAAGAGGCTCTGCCGAGAACGAGCGCCCTGCCATGTGCCGCCTGTGGGAAAGCACAGATCCCCAGTGCTGTTGTGCCTCTGCATAGGCTGCACGATGACGGTGAAGAGCAGCATGAGCTTTCAGGGCCTGGACCTTCCTTGTGGGAGAAGGAGCCGGATGTTTGAGTTTTCGGAAAGAAGCTCTGCCGAGAATGACCACCGTGAGGTGTTCCGTTCCTGGGCAAGTACAGATCCACAATGCTGTTGTGCCTGTGGATAGGCTGCACAGGTGCAATGAAGACCAGCATGAGCTTTCAGGGCTGGCACCGTCCTTGTGGGACAAGGAGCCGGACATTTGCCTTTTCAGAAAGAGGCTCTGTCGAGAACGACCACCTTGAGATGTGCCGTCTGTGGGAAAGCAGAGATCCCCAGTGTTGTTGTGCCTGTGGATAGGCTGCACGGGGACAGTGAAGACCAGCATGATCTTTAAGGGCTGGCACCTTCCTGGTGGGAGAAGGAGCCGGACGTTTGCCTTTTCAGAAAGAGGCTCTGCTGAGAACCAACACCTGAGGTCTACCGTTCCTGGGCAAGCATGGATCTCCAATGCTGTTGTGCCTGTGGATAGGCTGCACGGCGACAGAGAAGAGCAGCATGAGCTTTCAGGGCTGGCACCTTCCTTGTGGAAGAAGGAGCCGGACGTTTGCCTTTTCGGAAAGAGGCTCTGCCGAGAACGACCACCGTGAGATGTGCCGTCTGTGGGAAAGCAGAGATCCCCAGTGCTGTTGTGCCTGTGGATAGGCTGCACGATGACGGTGAAGACCAGCAAGAGCTTTCAGGGCTGGCACCTTCCTTGTGGGAGAAGGAGCCGGACGTTTGCCTTTTCGGAAAGAGGCTCTGCCGAGAACGAGCGCCGTGCCATGTGCCGCCTGTGGGATAGCACAGATCCCCATTGCTGTTCTGCCTGTGGATAGGCTTCACGGGGACGGTGAAGACCAGCATGAGCTTTCAGGGCTGGCACCTTCCTTGTGGGAGAAGGAGTCGGACGTTTGCCTTTTCGGAAAGAGGCTCTGCCGAGAACGAACACCGTGAGATGTGCCGCCCTTGGGAAAGCACAGATCCCCAGTGCTGTTGTGCCTGTGGATAGGCTACACTTTGACGGTGAAGACCCGCAAGAGCTTTCAGGGCTGGCACCTTCCTTGTGGGAGAAGGAGCCGGACGTTTGCCTTTTCGGAAAGAGGCTCTGCTGAGAACGAACACCGTGAGGTCTACCGTTCCTGGGCAAGCACGGATCCCCAGTGCTGTTGTGCCTGTGGATAGCCTGCACGGGGACGGTGAAGAGCAGCATGAGCTTTCAGGGCTGGCACCTTCCTTGTGGGAGAAGGAGTCGGACGTTTGCCTTTTCGGAAAGAGGCTCTGCTGAGAACGAATACCGTGAGGTCTACCGTTCCTGGGCAAGCACAGATCCCCAGCGCTGTTGTGCCTGTGGATAGCCTGCACAGGGACAGTGAAGAGCAGCATGAGCTTTCAGGGCTGGCACCTTCCTTGTGGGAGGAGCCGGACGTTTGCCTTTTCGGAAAGAGGCTCTGCCGAGAACGAGCGCCGTGCCATGTGCCGCCTGTGGGAAAGCACAGATCCCCAGCGCTGTTGTGCCTCTGCATAAGCTGCACGATGACGGTGAAGAGCAGCATGAGCTTTCAGGGCCTGGACCTTCCTTGTGGGAGAAGGAGCCGGATGTTTGCGTTTTCGGAAAGAGGCTCTGCCGAGAATGACCACTGTGAGATGTGCCGCCTGTGGGAAAGCACAGATCCCCAGCGCTGTTCTGCCTGTGCATAGGCTTCACGGGGACGGTGAAGACCAGCATGAGCTTTCAGGGCTGGCACATTCCTTGTGGAACAAGGAGCCGGACGTTTGCCTTTTCGGAACGAGGCTCTGCCGAGAATGACCACTGTGAGATGTGCCGTCTGTGGGAAAGCAGAGATCCCCAGTGCTGTTGTGCCTGTGGATAGGCTGCACGGGGACTGTGAAGAGCAGCATGAGCTTTCAGGGCTGGCACCTTCCTGGTGGGAGAAGGAGCCGGACATTTGCCTTTTGGGAAAGAGGCTCTGCTTAGAATGAACACCGTGAGGTCTACCATTCCTGGGCAAGCACGGATCCCCAGTGGTGTTGTGCCTGTGGGTAGGCTGCAGGGGGACAGTGAAGAGCAGCATGAGCTTTCAGGGCTGGCACCTTCCTTGTGGGAGAAGGAGCCGGACGCTTGCTTTTTCGGAAAGAGGGTCTGCCGAGAATGAACACCGTGAGGTCTACCGTTCCTGGGCAAGTACAGATCCACAATGCTGTTGTGCCTGTGGATAGGCTGCACAGGTGCAATGGAGACCAGCAAGAGCTTTCAGGGCTGGCACCTTCCTTGTGGGAGAAGGAGCCGGACATTTGCCTTTTCGGAAAGATGCTCTGCTGACAACGAACACCATGAGGTCTACCGTTCCTGGGCAAGCACGGATACCCAGTGGTGTTGTCCCTGTGCATAGGCTGCACGGGGACAGTGAAGAGCAGCATGAGCTTTCAGGGCTGGCACATTCCTGGTGGGACAAGGAGATGGACGTTTGCCTTTTCGGAAAGAGGCTCTGCCGGGAACGAGCGCCGTGAGATGTGCCCTCTGTGGGAAAGCACAGATCCCCAGTGCTGTTGTGCCTGTGGATAGGCTGCACAGGGACAGTGAAGACCAGCATGATCTTTCAGGGCTGACATATTCCTGGTGGGACAAGGAGCCGGACGTTTGCCTTTTC
The DNA here is from genome assembly GCF_964188355.1 of Buteo buteo. Taxonomy (NCBI): domain Eukaryota; kingdom Metazoa; phylum Chordata; class Aves; order Accipitriformes; family Accipitridae; genus Buteo; species Buteo buteo. Next base: position 21,882,172 of record NC_134180.1, read on the forward strand.
GGAAAGAGGCTCTGCCGAGAATGACCACCGTGAGGTGTTCCGTTCCTGGGCAAGTACAGATCCACAATGCTGTTGTGCCTGTTTATAGGCTGCACGGGGACAGTGAAGAGCAGCATGAGCTGTCAGGGCTGGCACCCTCCTTATGGGACAAGGAGCCGGACGTTTGCCTTTTCGGAAAGAGGCTCTGCCGAGAACGAGCGCCGTGCCATGTGCCTCATGTGGGAAAGCACAGATCCCCGGTGCTGTTGTGCCTCTGGATAGGCTGCACGATGACGGTGAATACCAGCAAGAGCTTTCAGGGCTGGCACCTTCCTTGTGGGAGAAGGAGTCGGACATTTGCCTTTTTGGAAAGTGGCTCTGCCGAGAACGACCACTGTGAGATGTGCCGTCTGTGGGAAAGCAGAGATCCCCAGTGCTGTTGTGCCTGTGGATAGGCTGCACGGGGATGGTGAAGACCAGCATGAGCTTTCAGGGCTGGCACCTTCCTTGTGGGACAAGGAGCCGGACGTTTGCTTTTTCGGAAAGAGGCTCTGCCGAGAACGAACACCGTGAGATGTGCCGCCCTTGGGAAAGCAGAGATCCCCAGTGCTGTTGTGCCTGTGGATAGGCTACACGTTGACAGTGAAGACCAGCAAGAGCTTTCAGGGCTGGCACCTTCCTTGTTGGACAAGGAGCCGGACGTTTGCCTTTTCGGAAAGAGGCTCTGCTGAGAACGAACACCGTGAGGTCTACCGTTCCTGGGCAAGCACGGATCCCCAGTGCTGTTGTGCCTGTGGATAGGCTGCACAGGGACATTGAAGAGCAGCATGAGCTTTCAGGGCTGGCACCTTCCTTGTGGGAGAAGGAGCCGGACGTTTGCCTTTTCGGAAGGAGAGTCTGCCGAGTACAAGCGCCGTGAGATGGGCCGCCCATGGGAAAGCACAGTTCCCCAGTGCTGTTGTGCCTGAGGATAGGCTGCACAGGGACAGTGAAGAGCAGCATGAGCTTTCAGGGCTGGCACCTTCCTTCTGGGACAAGGAGCCGGACGTTTGCTTTTTCGGAAGGAGAGTCTGCCGAGTACAAGAGCCGTGAGATGTGCCGCCCTTGGGGAAGCACAGATCCCCAGTGCTGTTGTGCCTGTGGATAGGCTGCACGATGACGGTGAAGACCAGCAAGAGCTTTCAGGGCTGGCACCTTCCTTGTGGGACAAGGAGCCGGACGTTTGCCTTTTCGGAAAGAGTCTCTGCTGAGAACGAGCGCCGTGCCATGTGCCGTCTGTGGGAAAGCAGAGATCCCCAGTGCTGTTGTGCCTGTGGATAGGCTGCACGGGGACTGTGAAGAGCAGCATGAGCTTTCAGGGCTGGCACCTTCCTGGTGGGACAAGGAGCCGGACATTTGCCTTTTGGGAAAGAGGCTCTGCTTAGAATGAACACCGTGAGGTCTACCGTTCCTGGGCAAGTACAGATCCACAATGCTGTTGTGCCTGTGGATAGGCTGCACAGGTGCAATGAAGACCAGCAAGAGCTTTCAGGGCTGGCACCTTCCTTGTGGGAGAAGGAGCCGGACGTTTGCCTTTTCGGAAAGAGGCTCTGCCGAGAACGAGCGCCCTTTCCATGTGCCGCCTGTGGGAAAGAAAAGATCCCCAGTGCTGTTGTGCCTCTGCATAGGCTGCACGATGACGGTGAAGAGCAGCATGAGCTTTCAGGGCCTGGACCTTCCTTGTGGGAGAAGGAGCCGGATGTTTGCGTTTTCGGAAAGAAGCTCTGCCGAGAATGACCACCGTGAGGTGTTCCGTTCCTGGGCAAGTACAGATCCACAATGCTGTTGTGCCTGTGGATAGGCTGCACAGGTGCAATGAAGACCAGCATGATCTTTCAGGGCTGGCACCTTCCTGGTGGGAGAAGGAGCCGGACGTTTGCCTTTTCGGAAAGAGGCTCTGCCGAGAACGACCACCGTGAGATGTGCCGTCTGTGGGAAAGCAGAGATCCCCAGTGCTGTTGTGCCTGTTTATAGGCTGCACGATGACGATGAAGACCAGCAAGAGCTTTCAGGGCTGGCACCTTCCTTGTTGGAGAAGGAGCCGGACATTTGCGTTTTCGGAAAGAGGCTCTGCCGAGAACGAGCGCCGTGCCATGTGCCGCCTGTGGGAAAGCACAGATCCCCAGCGCTGTTCTGCCTGTGGATAGGTTGCACGATGACGGTGAAGACCAGCAAGAGCTTTCAGGGCTGGCACCTTCCTGGTGGGACAAGGAGCCGGACGTTTGCCTTTTCGGAAAGAGGCTCTGCCGAGAATGACCACCGTGAGGTGTACCGTTCCTGGGTAAGTACAGATCCACAATGCTGTTGTGCCTGTTTATAGGCTGCACAGGGACAGTGAAGAGCAGCATGAGCTTTCAGGGCTGGCACCTTCCTTGTGGGAGAAGGAGCCGGACGTTTGCCTTTTCGGAAATAGGCTCTGCTGAGAACGAACACCGTGAGGTCTACCGTTCCTGGGCGAGTACAGATCCACAATGCTGTTGTGCCTGTGGATAGGCTGCACGGGGACAGTGAAGAGCAGCATGAGCTTTCAGGGCTGGCACCTTCCTTGTGGGAGAAGGAGCCGGACGTTTGCCTTCTGGTAAGGAGAGCCTGCCGAGTACAAGCGCCGTGAGATGTGCCGCCTGTGGGAAAGCACAGATCCCCAGCGCTGTTGTGCCTGTGGATAGGCTACACGGGGACGGTGAAGAGCAGCATGATCTTTCAGGGCTGGCACATTCCTTGTGGGAGAAGGAGCCGGATGTTTGCCTTTTCGGAAAGACGCTCTGCCGAGAACGAGCGCCGTGCCATGTGCCGCCTGTGGGAGAGCACAGATCCCCAGTGCTGTTGTGCCTGTGCATAGGCTGCAAGGGGACGGTGAAGACCAGCAAGAGCTTTCAGGGCTGGCACCTTCCTTGTGGGACAAGGAGACAGACGTTTCCCTTTTCGGAAAGAGGCTATGCTGAGAACGAACACCGTGAGATGTGCGGCCTGTGGGAAAGCACACATCCCCAGCGCTGTTCTGCCTGTGGATAGACTGCATGATGACGGTGAAGACCAGCAAGAGCTTTCAGGGCTGGCACCTTACTTGTGGGACAAGGAGCCGGACATTTGCCTTTTCGGAAAGAGGCTCTGCTTAGAATGAACACCGTGAGGTCTACAGTTCCTGGGCAAGCACGGATCCCCAGTGGTGTTGTGCCTGTGAATAGCCTGCACGGGGACGGTGAAGAGCAGCATGAGCTTTCAGGGCTGGCACCTTCCTTGTGGGAGAAGGAGACGGACGTTTGCCTTTTCGGAAAGAGGCTCTGCTGAGAACGAGAGCCGTGCCATGTGCCGCCTGTGGGAAAGCACAGATCACCAGTGCTGTTGTGCCTGTGGATAGGCTGCACGGGGACGGTGAAGACCAGCAAGAGCTTTCAGGGCGGGCACCTTCCTTGTAGGAGAAGGAGCCGGACGTTTGCCTTTTCGGAAAGAGGCTCTGCTGAGAACGAACACCGTGAGGTGTACCGTTCCTGGGCAAGTGCAGATCCACAATGCTGTTGTGCCTGTGGATAGGCTGCACAGGTGCAATGGAGACCAGCATGAGCTTTCAGGGCTGGCACCTTCCTTGTGGGAGAAGGAGCCGGACGTTTGCCATTTCAGAAGGAGAGTCTGCCGAGTACAAGCACCATGAAATGTGCCGCCTGTGGGAAAGCACATCCCCAGTGCTATTGTGCCTGTGGATAGGCTGCATGGGGATAGTGAAGACCAGCATGAGCTTTCAGGGCTGGCAACGTCCTTGTGGGACAAGGAGCCGGACGTTTGCCTTTTCGGAAAGAGGCTCTGAGGAGAATGACCACCGTGAGGTGTTCCGTTCCTGGGCAAGTACAGATCCACAATGCTGTTGTGCCTCTGAATAGGCTGCACGGGGACAGTGAAGAGCAGCATGAGCTTTCAGGGCTGGCACCCTCCTTGTGGGACAAGGAGCCGGACGTTTGCCTTTTCGGAAAGAGGCTCTGCCGAGAACGAGCGCCGTGCCATGTGCCTCATGTGGGAAAGCACAGATCCCCGGTGCTGTTGTGCCTGTTGATAGGCTGCACGATGACGGTGAAGACCAGCAAGAGCTTTCAGGGCTGGCACCTTACTTGTGGGAGAAGGGGTCGGACGTTTGCCTTTTCGGAAATTGGCTCTGCCGAGAAAGACCACCGTGAGATGTGCCGTCTGTGGGAAAGCACAGATCCCCAGTGCTGCTGTGCCCATGGATAGGCTGCACAGGGACAGTAAAGAGCAGCATGAGCTTTCAGGGCTGGAACCTTCCTTGTGGGAGAAGGATCCGGACGTTTGCCTTTTCGGAAAGAGGCTCTGCCGAGAACGAGCGCCCTGCCATGTGCCTCCTGTGGGAAAGCAGAGATCCCCAGTGCTGTTGTGCCTCTGGATAGGCTGCACAGGGACAGTGAAGACCAGCATGATCTTTCAGGTTTGGCACCTTCCTGGTGGGAGAAGGAGCCGGACGTTTGCCTTTTCGGAAAGAGGCTCTGCTGAGAACGAACACCGTGTGGTCTACCGTTCCTGGGCAAGTACAGATCCCCAGTGCTGTTGTGCCTGTGCATAGGCTGCACGGGGACAGTGAAGAGCAGCATGATCTTTCAGGGCTGGCACCTTCCTTGTGGGACAAGGAGCCGGACGTTTGCCTTTTCGGAAAGAGGCTCTGCTGAGAACGAACACCGTGACATGTGCCGCCTGTGGGAAAGCACAGATCCCCAGTGCTGTTGTGCCTGTGGATAGGCTGCATGGGGACAGTGAAGAGCAGCATGAGCTTTCAGGGCTGGCACCTTCCTTGTGGGAGAAGGAGCCGGACGTTTGCCTTTTCGGAAAGAGGCTCTGCTGAGAACGAACACCGTGAGGTCTACCGTTCCTGGGCAAGCACGGATCCCCAGTGCTGTTGTGCCTGTGGATAGGCTACACGTTGTCGGTGAAGACCAGCAAGAGCTTTCAGGGCTGGCACCTTCCTTGTGGGAGAAGGAGCCGGACGTTTGCCTTTTCGGAAAGAGGCTCTGCTAGAACGATCACCGTGAGGTCTACCGTTCCTGGGCAAGCACGGATCCCCAGTGGTGTTGTGCCTGTGGATAGGCTACACGGGGACAGTGAAGAGCAGCAGGAGCTTTCAGGGCTGGCACCTTCCTTGTGGGAGAAGGAGCCGGACATTTGCCTTTTCAGAAGGAGAGTCTGCTGAGTACAAGCGCCGTGAGATGGGCCGCCCTTGGGAAAGCACAGTTCCCCAGTGCTGTTGTGCCTGAGGATAGGCTGCACAGGGACAGTGAAGAGCAGCATGAGCTTTCAGGGCTGGCACCTTCCTTCTGGGACAAGGAGCCGGAAGTTTGCCTTTTCGGAAGGACAGTCTGCCGAATACAGGAGCCGTGAGACGTGCTGCCCTTGGGAAAGCACAGATCCCCAGTGCTGTTGTGCCTGTGGATAGGCTGCACGGGGACGGTGAAGACCAGCAAGAGCTTTGAGGGCTGGCACCTTCCTTGTGGAAGAAGGAGCCGGACGTTTGCCTTTTCGGAAAGAGGCTCTGCCGAGAACGAGCGCCCTGCCATGTGCCGCCTGAGGGAAAGCACAGATCCCCAGCGCTGTTCTGCCTGTGGATAGGTTGCACGATGACGGTGAAGACCAGCATGAGCTTTCAGGGCTGGCACATTCCTGTTGGGACAAGGAGCCGGACGTTTGCCTTTTCCGAAAGAGGCTCTGCCGAGAATGAACATCCATGAGGTGTATCGTTCCTGGGCAAGTACAGATCCACAATGCTGTTGTGCCTGTTTATAGGCTGCACAGGGACAGTGAAGAGCAGCATGAGCTTTCAGGGCTGGCACCTTCCTTGTGGGAGAAGGAGCCGGACGTTTGCCTTTTCGGAAATAGGCTCTTCTGAGAACGAACACCGTGAGGTCTACCGTTCCTGGGCAAGCACAGATCCCCAGCGCTGTTGTGCCTGTGGATAGGCTGCACGGGGACAGTGAAGAGCAGCATGAGCTTTCAGGGCTGGCACCTTCCTTGTGGGAGGAGCCGGACGTTTGCCTTTTCGGAAAGAGGCTCTGCCGAGAACGAGCGCCCTGCCATGTGCCGCCTGTGCGAAAGCACAGATCCCCAGTGCTGTTGTGCCTCTGGATAGGCTGCACAGGTGCAATGAAGACCAGCATGAGCTTTCAGGGCTGGCAGCTTCCTTGTGGGAGAAGGAGCCGGACGTTTGCCTTTTCGGAAAGAGGCTCTGCCGAGAACAAGCGCCGTGCCATGTGCTGCCCTTGGGAAACCACAGATCCCCAGTGCTGTTGTGCCTGTGGATAGGCTGCACGATGACGGTGAAGACCAGCATGAGCTTTCAGGGCTGGCACCTTCCTTGTGGGAGAAGGAGCCGGACGTTTGCCTTTTCGGAAAGAGGCTATGCTGAGAACGAACACCGTGAGATGTGCGGCCTGTGGGAAAGCACAGATCCCCAGCGCTGTTCTGCCTGTGGATAGGCTGCATGATGACGGTGAAGACCAGCAAGAGCTTTCAGGGCTGGCACCTTACTTGTGGGACAAGGAGCCGGACATTTGCCTTTTAGGAAAGAGGCTCTGCTTAGAATGAACACCGTGAGGTCTACCGTTCCTGGGCAAGCACAGATCCCCAGTGGTGTTGTGCCTGTTGATAGGCTGCACAGGGACAGTGAAGAGCAGCATGAGCTTTCAGGGCTGGCACCTTCCTTGTGGGACAAGGAGCCGGACGTTTGCCTTTTCGGAAAGAGGCTCTGCCGGGACCAAGCGCTGTGAAATGTGCCCTCTGTGGGAAAGCAGAGATCCCCAGTGCTGTTGTGCCTGTGGATAGGCTGCACGGGGACAGTGAAGAGCAGCATGAGCTTTCAGGGCTGGCACATTCCTGGTGGGACAAGGAGCCGGACGTTTGCCTTTTCGGAAAGAGGCTCTGTCGAGAATGACCACCGTGAGGTGTTCCGTTCCTGGGCAAGTACAGATCCACAATGCTGTTCTGCCTGTGGATAGGCTGCACGGGGACAGTGAAGAGCAGCATGAGCTTTCAGGGCTGGCACCCTCCTTGTGGGACAAGGAGCCGGACGTTTGCCTTTTCGGAAAGAGGCTCTGCCGAGAATGAGCGCCGTGCCATGTGCCTCATGTGGGAAAGCACAGATCCCCAGTGCTGTTGTGCCTGTGGATAGGCTGCACGATGACGGTGAAGACCAGCAAGAGCTTTCAGGGCTGGCACCTTCCTTTTGGGAGAAGGAGTCGGACGTTTGCCTTTTCGGAAAGAGGCTCTGCCGAGAACGAGCGCCGTGCCATGTGCCTCATGTGGGAAAGCACGGATCCCCAGTGCTGTTGTGCCTGTGGATAGGCTTCACGGGGACGGTGAAGACTAGCATGAGCTTTCATGGCTGGCACATTCCTTGTGGAACAAGGAGCCGGACGTTTGCCTTTTCGGAACGAGGCTCTGCCGAGAATGACCACTGTGAGATGTGCCGTCTGTGGGAAAGCAGAGATCCCCAGTGCTGTTGTGCCTGTGGATAGGCTGCACGGGGACTTTGAAGAGCAGCATGAGCTTTCAGGGCTGGCACCTTCCTGGTGGGAGAAGGAGCCGGACATTTGCCTTTTGGGAAAGAGGCTCTGCTTAGAATGAACACCGTGAGGTCTACCATTCCTGGGCAAGCACGGATCCCCAGTGGTGTTGTGCCTGTGGGTAGGCTGCAGGGGGACAGTGAAGAGCAGCATGAGCTTTCAGGGCTGGCACCTTCCTTGTGGGAGAAGGAGCCGGACGCTTGCCTTTTCGGAAAGAGGGTCTGCCGAGAATGAACACCGTGAGGTCTACCGTTCCTGGGCAAGTACAGATCCACAATGCTGTTGTGCCTGTGGATAGGCTGCACAGGTGCAATGGAGACCAGCAAGAGCTTTCAGGGCTGGCACCTTCCTTGTGGGAGAAGGAGCCGGACATTTGCCTTTTCGGAAAGATGCTCTGCTGACAACGAACACCATGAGGTCTACCGTTCCTGGGCAAGCACGGATACCCAGTGGTGTTGTCCCTGTGCATAGGCTGCACGGGGACAGTGAAGAGCAGCATGAGCTTTCAGGGCTGGCACATTCCTGGTGGGACAAGGAGATGGACGTTTGCCTTTTCGGAAAGAGGCTCTGCCGGGAACGAGCGCCGTGAGATGTGCCCTCTGTGGGAAAGCACAGATCCCCAGTGCTGTTGTGCCTGTGGATAGGCTGCACAGGGACAGTGAAGACCAGCATGATCTTTCAGGGCTGGCACATTCCTGGTGGGACAAGGAGCCGGACGTTTGCCTTTTCGGAAAGAGGCTCTGCCGAGAACGAACACCGTGAGGTGTTCCGTTCCTGGGCAAGTACAGATCCACAATGCTGTTCTGCCAGTGGATAGGCTGCACGGTGACAGTGAAGAGCAGCATGAGCTGTCAGGGCTGGCACCCTCCTTATGGGACAAGGAGCCGGACGTTTGCCTTTTCGGAAAGAGGCTCTGCCGAGAACGAGCGCCGTGCCATGTGCCTCATGTGGGAAAGCACAGATCCCCGGTGCTGTTGTGCCTCTGGATAGGCTGCACGATGACGGTGAATACCAGCAAGAGCTTTCAGGGCTGGCACCTTCCTTGTGGGAGAAGGAGTCGGACATTTGCCTTTTTGGAAAGTGGCTCTGCCGAGAACGACCACTGTGAGATGTGCCGTCTGTGGGAAAGCAGAGATCCCCAGTGCTGTTGTGCCTGTGGATAGGCTGCACGGGGACTGTGAAGAGCAGCATGAGCTTTCAGGGCTGGCACCTTCCTTGTGGGAGAAGGAGTCGGACGTTTGCCTTTTCGGAAAGAGGCTCTGTAGAGAACTAGCGCCCGGCCATGTGCCGCCTGTGGGAAAGCACAGATCCCCAGTGCTGTTGTGCCTGTGGATAGGCTGCACAGGAACATTGAAGAGCAGCGTGAGCTTTCAGGGCTGGCACCTTCCTTGTGGGAGAAGGAGTCGGACGTTTGCCTTTTCGGAAAGAGGCTCTGCTGAGAACGAATACCGTGAGGTCTACCGTTCCTGGGCAAGCACGGATCCCCAGTGCTGTTGTGCCTGTGGATAGGCTGCAGGGGGACAGTGAAGAGCAGCATGAGCTTTCAGGTCTGGCACCTTCCTTGTGGGACAAGGAGCCGGACGTTTGCCTTTTCGGAAGAAGGGTCTGCCGAGTACAAGCGCCGTGAGATGTGCCGCCCTTGGGAAAGCACGGATCCCCAGTGCTGTTGTGCCTGTGGATAGGCTGCACAGGGACAGTAAAGAGCAGCATGAGCTTTCAGGGCTGGCACCTTCCTTGTGGGAGAAGGAGCCGGACGTTTGCCTTTTCGGAAAGAGGCTCTGCCGAGAACGACCACCGTGAGATGTGGCGTCTGTGGGAAAGCACAGATCCCCAGTGCTGTTGTGCCTGTGGATAGGCTGCACGATGACAGTGAAGACCACCAAGAGCTTTCAGGGCTGGCACATTCCTTGTGGGACAAGGAGCCGGAAGTTTGCCTTTTCGGAAAGAGGCTCTGCCGAGAACGAGAGCCGTGCCATGTGCCGCCTGTGGGAAAGCACAGATCCCCAGTGCTGTTGTGCCTGTGAATAGCCTGCACGGGGACGGTGAAGAGCAGCATGAGCTTTCAGGGCTGGCACCTTCCTTGTGGGAGAAGGAGTCGGACGTTTGCCTTTTCGGAAAGGGGCTCTGCTGAGAACGAACACAGTGAGGTCTACCGTTCCTGGGCAAGCACGGATCCCCAGCGCTGTTGTGCCTGTGGATAGCCTGCACAGGGACGGTGAAGAGCAGCATGAGCTTTCAGGGCTGGCACCTTCCTTGTGGGAGAAGGTGTCGGACGTTTGCCTTTTCGGAAAGAGGCTCTGCTGAGAACGAACACTGTGAGGTCTACCGTTCCTGGGCAAGCACGGATCCCGAGCGCTGTTGTGCCTGTGGATAGCCTGCACAGGGACAGTGAAGAGCAGCATGAGCTTTCAGGTCTGGCACCTTCCTTGTGGGAGGAGCCGGACGTTTGCCTTTTCGGAAAGAGGCTCTGCCGAGAACGAGCGCCCTGCCATGTGCCGCCTGTGGGAAAGCACAGATCCCCAGTGCTGTTGTGCCTCTGCATAGGCTGCGCGATGACGGTGAAGAGCAGCATGAGCTTTCAGGGCCTGGACCTTCCTTGTGGGAGAAGGAGCCGGATGTTTGCGTTTTCAGAAAGAAGCTCTGCCGAGAATGACCACCGTGAGGTGTTCCGTTCCTGGGCAAGTACAGATCCACAATGCTGTTGTGCCTGTGGATAGGCTGCACAGGGACAGTGAAGAGCAGCATGAGCTTTCAGGGCTGGCACCTTCCTTGTGGGACAAGGAGCCGGACGTTTGCCTTTTCGGAAAGAGGCTCTGCCGAGAATGACCACTGTGAGATGTGCCGTCTGTGGGAAAGCAGAGATCCCCAGTGCTGTTGTGCCTGTGGATAGGCTGCACGGGGACGGTGAAGAGCAGCATGAGCTTTCAGGGCTGGCACCTTCCTTGTGGGACAAGGAGCCGGACATTTGCCTTTTGGGAAAGAGGCTCTGCTTAGAATGAATACCGTGAGGTCTACCGTTCCTGGGCAAGCACGGATCCACAATGCTGTTGTGCCTGTGGATAGGCTGCACAGGTGCAATGGAGACCAGCACGAGCTTTCAGGGCTGGCACCTTCCTTGTGGGAGAAGGAGCCGGACATTTGCCTTTTCATAAGGAGAGTCTGCCGAGTACAAGCGCCATGAAATGTGCCGTCTGTGGGAAAGCAGAGATCCCCAGTGCTGTTGTGCCTGTGGATAGGCTGCACGGGGACGTTGAAGAGCAGCATGAGCTTTCAGGGCTGGCACCGTCTTTGTGGGAGAAGGAGCCGGACGTTTGCCTTTTCGGAAAGATGCTCTGCTGACAACGAACAGCGTGAGGTCTACCGTTTCTGGGCAAGCACGGATACCCAGTGGTGTTGTCCCTGTGCATAGGCTGCACGGGGACAGTGAAGAGTAGCATGAGCTTTCAGGGCTGGCACATTCCTGGTGGAGAAGGAGCCGGACGTTTGCCTTTTCGGAAAGAGGCTCTGCCGAGAACGAGCGCCGTGCCATGTGCCGCCCTTGGGAAAGCACAGATCCCCAGTGCTGTTGTGCCTGTGGATAGGCTGCACAATGACGGTGAAGACCAGCAAGAGCTTTCAGGGCTGGCACCTTCCTTGTGGGACAAGGAGCCGGACGTTTGCCTTTTCGGAAGGAGAGCCTGCCGAGTACAAGCGCCGTGCCATGTGCCGCCTGTGGGAAAGCACAGATACCCAGCGCTGTTGTGCCTGTGGATAGGCTGCACAGGGACAGTGAAGAGCAGCATGAGCTTTCAGGGCTGGCACCTTCCTTGTGGGAGAAGGAGCCGGACCGATGCCTTTTCAGAAGGAGAGTCTGCCGAGAACGAGCGCCGTGCCATGTGCCGCCTGTGGGAAAGCACAGATCCCCAGCGCTGTTCTGCCTGTGGATAGGCTGCACGGGGACGGTGAAGACCAGCATGAGCTTTCAGGGCTGGCAGCTTCCTTGTGGGAGAAGGAGCCGGACGTTTGCCTTTTCGGAAAGAGGCTCTGCCGAGAACGAACCCCGTGAGATGTGCCGCCCTTGGGAAAGCAGAGATCCCCAGTGCTGTTGTGCCTGTGGATAGGCTACACGTTGACAGTGAAGACCAGCAAGAGCTTTCAGGGCTGGCACCTTCTTTGTGGGAGAAGGTGCCGGACGTTTGCCTTTTCGGAAAGATGCTCTGCTGACAACGAACACCGTGAGGTCTACCGTTCCTGGGCAAGCACGGATCCCCAGTGCTGTTGTGCCTGTGGATAGGCTGCACAGGGACATTGAAGAGCAGCATGAGCTTTCAGGGCTGGCACCTTCCTTGTGGGAGAAGGAGCCGGACGTTTGCCTTTTCGGAAGGAGAGTCTGCCGAGTACAAGCGCCGTGAGATGGGCCGCCCTTGGGAAAGCACAGTTCCCCAGTGCTGTTGTGCCTGAGGATAGGCTGCACAGGGACAGTGAAGAGCAGCATGAGCTTTCAGGGCTGGCACCTTCCTTGTGGGACAAGGAGCCGGACGTTTGCCTTTTCGGAAGGAGAGTCTGCCGAGTACAAGAGCCGTGAGATGTGCCGCCCTTGGGGAAGCACAGATCCCCAGTGCTGTTGTGCCTGTGGATAGGCTGCACGATGACGGTGAAGACCAGCAAGAGCTTTCAGGGCTGGCACCTTCCTTGTGGGAGAAGGAGTCGGACATTTGCCTTTTCGGAAAGTGGCTCTGCCGAGAACGACCACTGTGAGATGTGCCGTCTGTGGGAAAGCAGAGATCCCCAGTGCTGTTGTGCCTGTGGATAGGCTGCACGGGGACAGTGAAGAGCAGCATGAGCTTTCAGGGCTGGCACCTTCCTTGTGGGACAAGGAGCCGGACATTTGCCTTTTGGGAAAGAGGCTCTGCTTAGAATGAACACCGTGAGGTCTACCGTTCCTGGGCAAGCACGGATCCCCAGTGGTGTTGTGCCTGTGGGTAGGCTGCAGGGGGACAGTGAAGAGCAGCATGAGCTTTCAGGGCTGGCACCTTCCTTGTGGGAGAAGGAGCCGGACGCTTGCCTTTTCGGAAAGAGGCTCTGCCGAGAATGAACACCATGAGGTCTACCGTTCCTGGGCAAGTACAGATCCACAATGCTGTTGTGCCTGTGGATAGGCTGCACAGGTGCAATGGAGACCAGCAAGAGCTTTCAGGGCTGGCACCTTCCTTGTGGGAGAAGGAGCCGGACGTTTGCCTTTTCGGAAAGATGCTCTGCTGAGAACGAACACCATGAGGTCTACCGTTCCTGGGCAAGCACGGATACCCAGTGGTGTTGTCCCTGTGCATAGGCTGCACGGGGACAGTGAAGAGCAGCATGAGCTTTCAGGGCTGGCACATTCCTGGTGGGACAAGGAGATGGACGTTTGCCTTTTCGGAAAGAGGCTCTGCCGGGAACGAGCGCCGTGAGATGTGCCCTCTGTGGGAAAGCACAGATCCCCAGTGCTGTTGTGCCTGTGGATAGGCTGCACAGGGACAGTGAAGACCAGCATGATCTTTCAGGGCTGGCACATTCCTGGTGGGACAAGGAGCCGGACGTTTGCCTTTTCGGAAAGAGGCTCTGCCGAGAACGAACACCGTGAGGTGTTCCGTTCCTGGGCAAGTACAGATCCACAATGCTGTTCTGCCAGTGGATAGGCTGCACGGTGACAGTGAAGAGCAGCATGAGCTGTCAGGGCTGGCACCCTCCTTATGGGACAAGGAGCCGGACGTTTGCCTTTTCGGAAAGAGGCTCTGCCGAGAACGAGCGCCGTGCCATGTGCCTCATGTGGGAAAGCACAGATCCCCGGTGCTGTTGTGCCTCTGGATAGGCTGCACGATGACGGTGAATACCAGCAAGAGCTTTCAGGGCTGGCACCTTCCTTGTGGGAGAAGGAGTCGGACATTTGCCTTTTTGGAAAGTGGCTCTGCCGAGAACGACCACTGTGAGATGTGCCGTCTGTGGGAAAGCAGAGATCCCCAGTGCTGTTGTGCCTGTGGATAGGCTGCACGGGGACTGTGAAGAGCAGCATGAGCTTTCAGGGCTGGCACCTTCCTTGTGGGAGAAGGAGTCGGACGTTTGCCTTTTCGGAAAGAGGCTCTGTAGAGAACTAGCGCCCGGCCATGTGCCGCCTGTGGGAAAGCACAGATCCCCAGTGCTGTTGTGCCTGTGGATAGGCTGCACAGGAACATTGAAGAGCAGCGTGAGCTTTCAGGGCTGGCACCTTCCTTGTGGGAGAAGGAGTCGGACGTTTGCCTTTTCGGAAAGAGGCTCTGCTGAGAACGAACACCGTGAGGTCTACCGTTCCTGGGCAAGCACGGATCCCCAGTGCTGTTGTGCCTGTGGATAGGCTGCAGGGGGACAGTGAAGAGCAGCATGAGCTTTCAGGTCTGGCACCTTCCTTGTGGGACAAGGAGCCGGACGTTTGCCTTTTCGGAAGAAGGGTCTGCCGAGTACAAGCGCCGTGAGATGTGCCGCCCTTGGGAAAGCACGGATCCCCAGTGCTGTTGTGCCTGTGGATAGGCTGCACAGGGACAGTAAAGAGCAGCATGAGCTTTCAGGGCTGGCACCTTCCTTGTGGGAGAAGGAGCCGGACGTTTGCCTTTTCGGAAAGAGGCTCTGCCGAGAACGACCACCGTGAGATGTGGCGTCTGTGGGAAAGCACAGATCCCCAGTGCTGTTGTGCCTGTGGATAGGCTGCACGATGACAGTGAAGACCACCAAGAGCTTTCAGGGCTGGCACATTCCTTGTGGGACAAGGAGCCGGAAGTTTGCCTTTTCGGAAAGAGGCTCTGCCGAGAACGAGAGCCGTGCCATGTGCCGCCTGTGGGAAAGCACAGATCCCCAGTGCTGTTGTGCCTGTGAATAGCCTGCACGGGGACGGTGAAGAGCAGCATGAGCTTTCAGGGCTGGCACCTTCCTTGTGGGAGAAGGAGTCGGACGTTTGCCTTTTCGGAAAGGGGCTCTGCTGAGAACGAACACAGTGAGGTCTACCGTTCCTGGGCAAGCACGGATCCCCAGCGCTGTTGTGCCTGTGGATAGCCTGCACAGGGACGGTGAAGAGCAGCATGAGCTTTCAGGGCTGGCACCTTCCTTGTGGGAGAAGGTGTCGGACGTTTGCCTTTTCGGAAAGAGGCTCTGCTGAGAACGAACACTGTGAGGTCTACCGTTCCTGGGCAAGCACGGATCCCGAGCGCTGTTGTGCCTGTGGATAGCCTGCACAGGGACAGTGAAGAGCAGCATGAGCTTTCAGGTCTGGCACCTTCCTTGTGGGAGGAGCCGGACGTTTGCCTTTTCGGAAAGAGGCTCTGCCGAGAACGAGCGCCCTGCCATGTGCCGCCTGTGGGAAAGCACAGATCCCCAGTGCTGTTGTGCCTCTGCATAGGCTGCGCGATGACGGTGAAGAGCAGCATGAGCTTTCAGGGCCTGGACCTTCCTTGTGGGAGAAGGAGCCGGATGTTTGCGTTTTCAGAAAGAAGCTCTGCCGAGAATGACCACCGTGAGGTGTTCCGTTCCTGGGCAAGTACAGATCCACAATGCTGTTGTGCCTGTGGATAGGCTGCACAGGGACAGTGAAGAGCAGCATGAGCTTTCAGGGCTGGCACCTTCCTTGTGGGACAAGGAGCCGGACGTTTGCCTTTTCGGAAAGAGGCTCTGCCGAGAATGACCACTGTGAGATGTGCCGTCTGTGGGAAAGCAGAGATCCCCAGTGCTGTTGTGCCTGTGGATAGGCTGCACGGGGACGGTGAAGAGCAGCATGAGCTTTCAGGGCTGGCACCTTCCTTGTGGGACAAGGAGCCGGACATTTGCCTTTTGGGAAAGAGGCTCTGCTTAGAATGAATACCGTGAGGTCTACCGTTCCTGGGCAAGCACGGATCCACAATGCTGTTGTGCCTGTGGATAGGCTGCACAGGTGCAATGGAGACCAGCACGAGCTTTCAGGGCTGGCACCTTCCTTGTGGGAGAAGGAGCCGGACATTTGCCTTTTCATAAGGAGAGTCTGCCGAGTACAAGCGCCATGAAATGTGCCGTCTGTGGGAAAGCAGAGATCCCCAGTGCTGTTGTGCCTGTGGATAGGCTGCACGGGGACGTTGAAGAGCAGCATGAGCTTTCAGGGCTGGCACCGTCTTTGTGGGAGAAGGAGCCGGACGTTTGCCTTTTCGGAAAGATGCTCTGCTGACAACGAACAGCGTGAGGTCTACCGTTTCTGGGCAAGCACGGATACCCAGTGGTGTTGTCCCTGTGCATAGGCTGCACGGGGACAGTGAAGAGTAGCATGAGCTTTCAGGGCTGGCACATTCCTGGTGGAGAAGGAGCCGGACGTTTGCCTTTTCGGAAAGAGGCTCTGCCGAGAACGAGCGCCGTGCCATGTGCCGCCCTTGGGAAAGCACAGATCCCCAGTGCTGTTGTGCCTGTGGATAGGCTGCACAATGACGGTGAAGACCAGCAAGAGCTTTCAGGGCTGGCACCTTCCTTGTGGGACAAGGAGCCGGACGTTTGCCTTTTCGGAAGGAGAGCCTGCCGAGTACAAGCGCCGTGCCATGTGCCGCCTGTGGGAAAGCACAGATACCCAGCGCTGTTGTGCCTGTGGATAGGCTGCACAGGGACAGTGAAGAGCAGCATGAGCTTTCAG
Source organism: Buteo buteo (assembly GCF_964188355.1). NCBI lineage: Eukaryota > Metazoa > Chordata > Aves > Accipitriformes > Accipitridae > Buteo > Buteo buteo. Next base: position 21,898,375 of record NC_134180.1, read on the forward strand.
GGCTGGCACCTTCCTTGTGGGAGAAGGAGCCGGACCTATGCCTTTTCAGAAGGAGAGTCTGCCGAGAACGAGCGCCGTGCCATGTGCCGCCTGTGGGAAAGCACAGATCCCCAGCGCTGTTCTGCCTGTGGATAGGCTGCACGGGGACGGTGAAGACCAGCATGAGCTTTCAGGGCTGGCAGCTTCCTTGTGGGAGAAGGAGCCGGACGTTTGCTTTTTCGGAAAGAGGCTCTGCCGAGAACGAACCCCGTGAGATGTGCCGCCCTTGGGAAAGCAGAGATCCCCAGTGCTGTTGTGCCTGTGGATAGGCTACACGTTGACAGTGAAGACCAGCAAGAGCTTTCAGGGCTGGCACCTTCTTTGTGGGAGAAGGTGCCGGACGTTTGCCTTTTCGGAAAGATGCTCTGCTGACAACGAACACCGTGAGGTCTACCGTTCCTGGGCAAGCACGGATCCCCAGTGCTGTTGTGCCTGTGGATAGGCTGCACAGGGACATTGAAGAGCAGCATGAGCTTTCAGGGCTGGCACCTTCCTTGTGGGAGAAGGAGCCGGACGTTTGCCTTTTCGGAAGGAGAGTCTGCCGAGTACAAGCGCCGTGAGATGGGCCGCCCTTGGGAAAGCACAGTTCCCCAGTGCTGTTGTGCCTGAGGATAGGCTGCACAGGGACAGTGAAGAGCAGCATGAGCTTTCAGGGCTGGCACCTTCCTTGTGGGACAAGGAGCCGGACGTTTGCCTTTTCGGAAGGAGAGTCTGCCGAGTACAAGAGCCGTGAGATGTGCCGCCCTTGGGGAAGCACAGATCCCCAGTGCTGTTGTGCCTGTGGATAGGCTGCACGATGACGGTGAAGACCAGCAAGAGCTTTCAGGGCTGGCACCTTCCTTGTGGGAGAAGGAGTCGGACATTTGCCTTTTCGGAAAGTGGCTCTGCCGAGAACGACCACTGTGAGATGTGCCGTCTGTGGGAAAGCAGAGATCCCCAGTGCTGTTGTGCCTGTGGATAGGCTGCACGGGGACAGTGAAGAGCAGCATGAGCTTTCAGGGCTGGCACCTTCCTTGTGGGACAAGGAGCCGGACATTTGCCTTTTGGGAAAGAGGCTCTGCTTAGAATGAACACCGTGAGGTCTACCGTTCCTGGGCAAGCACGGATCCCCAGTGGTGTTGTGCCTGTGGGTAGGCTGCAGGGGGACAGTGAAGAGCAGCATGAGCTTTCAGGGCTGGCACCTTCCTTGTGGGAGAAGGAGCCGGACGCTTGCCTTTTCGGAAAGAGGCTCTGCCGAGAATGAACACCATGAGGTCTACCGTTCCTGGGCAAGTACAGATCCACAATGCTGTTGTGCCTGTGGATAGGCTGCACAGGTGCAATGGAGACCAGCAAGAGCTTTCAGGGCTGGCACCTTCCTTGTGGGAGAAGGAGCCGGACGTTTGCCTTTTCGGAAAGATGCTCTGCTGAGAACGAACACCATGAGGTCTACCGTTCCTGGGCAAGCACGGATACCCAGTGGTGTTGTCCCTGTGCATAGGCTGCACGGGGACAGTGAAGAGCAGCATGAGCTTTCAGGGCTGGCACATTCCTGGTGGGACAAGGAGATGGACGTTTGCCTTTTCGGAAAGAGGCTCTGCCGGGAACGAGCGCCGTGAGATGTGCCCTCTGTGGGAAAGCACAGATCCCCAGTGCTGTTGTGCCTGTGGATAGGCTGCACAGGGACAGTGAAGACCAGCATGATCTTTCAGGGCTGGCACCGTCCTTGTGGGACAAGGAGCCGGACGTTTGCCTTTTCGGAAAGAGGCTCTGCCGAGAATGACCACCGTGAGGTGTTCCGTTCCTGGGCAAGTACAGATCCACAATGCTGTTCTGCCAGTGGATAGGCTGCACGGGGACAGTGAAGAGCAGCATGAGCTGTCAGGGCTGGCACCCTCCTTATGGGACAAGGAGCCGGACGTTTGCCTTTTCGGAAAGAGGCTCTGCCGAGAACGAGCGCCGTGCCATGTGCCTCATGTGGGAAAGCACAGATCCCCGGTGCTGTTGTGCCTCTGGATAGGCTGCACGATGACGGTGAATACCAGCAAGAGCTTTCAGGGCTGGCACCTTCCTTGTGGGAGAAGGAGTCGGACATTTGCCTTTTTGGAAAGTGGCTCTGCCGAGAACGACCACCGTGAGATGTGCCGTCTGTGGGAAAGCAGAGATCCCCAGTGCTGTTGTGCCTGTGGATAGGCTGCATGGGGACAGTGAAGAGCAGCATGAGCTTTCAGGGCTGGCACCTTCCTTGTGGGAGAAGGAGTCGGACGTTTGCCTTTTCGGAAAGAGGCTCTGTAGAAAACTAGCGCCCGGCCATGTGCCGCCTGTGGGAAAGCACAGATCCCCAGTGCTGTTGTGCCTGTGGATAGGCTGCACAGGGACATTGAAGAGCAGCGTGAGCTTTCAGGGCTGGCACCTTCCTTGTGGGAGAAGGAGTCGGACGTTTGCCTTTTCGGAAAGAGGCTCTGCTGAGAACGAACACCGTGAGGTCTACCGTTCCTGGGCAAGCACGGATCCCCAGCGCTGTTGTGCCTGTGGATAGGCTGCACGGGGACATTGAAGAGCAGCATGAGCTTTCAGGGCTGGCACCTTCATTGTGGGACAAGGAGCCGGACGTTTGCCTTTTCAGAAGGAGAGTCTGCCGAGTACAAGCGCCGTGAGATGTGCCGCCCTTGGGAAAGCACGGATCCCCAGTGCTGTTGTGCCTGTGGATAGGCTACACGATGACGGTGAAGACCAGCAAGAGCTTTCAGGGCTGGCACCGTCCTTGTGGGAGAAGGAGCCGGACGTTTGCCTTTTCGGAAAGAGGCTCTGCCGAGAACGAGTGCCGTGCCATGTCCCGCCTGTGGGAAAGCACAGATCCCCAGCGCTGTTCTGCCTGTGCATAGGCTGCACGATGACGGTGAAGACCAGCATGAGCTTTCAGGGCTGGCACCTTCCTTGTGGGAGAAGGAGCCGGACGTTTGCTTTTTCGGAAAGAGGCTCTGCCGAGAACGAACACCGTGAGATGTGCCGCCCTTGGGAAAGCAGAGATCCCCAGTGCTGTTGTGCCTGTGGATAGGCTACACGTTGATGGTGAAGACCAGCAAGAGCTTTCAGGGCTGGCACCTTCCTTGTGGGAGAAGGAGTCGGACGTTTGCCTTTTCGGAAAGAGGCTCTGCCGAGAGCGAGCGCCCTGCCATGTGCCGCCTGTGGGAAAGCACAGATCCCCAGTGCTGTTGTGCCTCTGCATAGGCTGCACGATGACGGTGAAGAGCAGCATGAGTTTTCAGGGCCTGGACCTTCCTTGTGGGAGAAGGAGCCGGATGTTTGCGTTATCGGAAAGAAGCTCTGCCGAGAATGACCACCGTGAGGTGTTCCGTTCCTGGGCAAGTACAGATCCACAATGCTGTTGTGCCTGTGGATAGGCTGCTCAGGTTCAATGAAGACCAGCATGAGCTTTCAGGGCTGGCATCTTCCTTGTGGGAGAAGGAGCCGGACGTTTGCCTTTTCGGAAAGAGGCTCTGCCGAGAACGAGCGCCGTGCCATGTACCGCCTGTGGGAAAGCACAGATCCCCAGTGCTGTTCTGCCTGTGGATAGGCTGCACGGGGATGGTGAAGAGCAGCATGAGCTTTCAGGGCTGGCACATTCCTTGTGGGAGAAGGAGCCGGATGTTTGCCTTTTCAGAAAGAGGCTCTGCCGAGAACGACCACCCAGATGTGCCGTCTGTGGGAAAGCAGAGATCCCCAGTGCACTTGTGCCTGTGGATAGGCTGCACGATGACGGTGAAGAGCAGCATGAGCTTTCAGGGCTGGCACCTTCCTTGTGGGAGAAGGAGCCGGACGTTTGGCTTTTCGGAAAGGGGCTCTGCTGAGAACGAACACAGTGAGGTCTACCGTTCCTGTGCAAGCACGGATCCCCAGCGCTGTTGTGCCTGTGGATAGGCTGCACGGGGACAGTGAAGAGCAGCATGAGCTTTCAGGGCTGGCACCTTCCTTGTGGGAGAAGGAGCCGGACGTTTGCCTTTTCAGAAGGAGAGTCTGCCGAGTACAAGCGCCGTGAGATGTGCCGCCCTTGGGAAAGCACAGATCCCCAGTGCTGTTCTGCCTGTGGATAGGCTGCACGATGACGGTGAAGACCAGCAAGAGCTTTCAGGGCTGGCACATTCCTTGTGGGACAAGGAGCCGGACGTTTGCCTTTTCGGAAAGAGGCTCTGCCGAGAAAGACCATCGTGAGATGTGCCGTCTGTGGGAAAGCAGAGATCCCCAGTGCTGTTGTGCCTGTGGATAGGCTGCACGATGACGGTGAAGACCAGCAAGAGCTTTCAGGGCTGGCACCTTCCTTGTGGGAGAAGGAGCCGGACGTTTGCCTTTACGGAAAGAGGCTCTGCCGAGAACGAGCGCCGTGCCATGTGCCGCCTGTGGGATAGCACAGATCCCCATTGCTGTTCTGCCTGTGGATAGGCTTCACGGGGACGGTGAAGACCAGCATGAGCTTTCAGGGCTGGCACCTACCTTGTGGGAGAAGGAGTCGGACGTTTGCCTTTTCGGAAAGAGGCTCTGCCGAGAACGAACACCGTGAGATGTGCCGCTCTTGGGAAAGCACAGATCCCCAGTGCTGTTGTGCCTGTGGATAGGCTACACTTTGACGGTGAAGACCCGCAAGAGCTTTCAGGGCTGGCACCTTCCTTGTGGGAGAAGGAGCCGGACGTTTGCCTTTTCGGAAAGAGGCTCTGCTGAGAACGAACACCGTGAGGTCTACCGTTCCTGGGCAAGCACGGATCCCCAGTGCTTTTGTGCCTGTGGATAGCCTGCACGGGGACGGTGAAGAGCAGCATGAGCTTTCAGGGCTGGCACCTTCCTTGTGGGAGAAGGAGCCGGACGTTTGCCTTTTCGGAAAGAGGCTCTGCCGAGAACGACCACCGTGAGATGTGGCGTCTGTGGGAAAGCACAGATCCCCAGTGCTGTTGTGCCTGTGGATAGGCTGCACGATGACAGTGAAGACCACCAAGAGCTTTCAGGGCTGGCACATTCCTTGTGGGACAAGGAGCCGGACGTTTGCCTTTTCGGAAAGAGGCTCTGCCGAGAACGAGAGCCGTGCCATGTGCCGCCTGTGGGAAAGCACAGATCCCCAGTGCTGTTGTGCCTGTGAATAGCCTGCACCGGGACGGTGAAGAGCAGCATGAGCTTTCAGGGCTGGCACCTTCCTTGTGGGAGAAGGAGTCGGACGTTTGCCTTTTCGGAAAGGGGCTCTGCTGAGAACGAACACAGTGAGGTCTACCGTTCCTGGGCAAGCACGGATCCCCAGCGCTGTTGTGCCTGTGGATAGCCTGCACAGGGACGGTGAAGAGCAGCATGAGCTTTCAGGGCTGGCACCTTCCTTGTGGGAGAAGGTGTCGGACGTTTGCCTTTTCGGAAAGAGGCTCTGCTGAGAACGAACACTGTGAGGTCTACCGTTCCTGGGCAAGCACGGATCCCCAGCGCTGTTGTGCCTGTGGATAGCCTGCACAGGGACAGTGAAGAGCAGCATGAGCTTTCAGGTCTGGCACCTTCCTTGTGGGAGGAGCCGGACGTTTGCCTTTTCGGAAAGAGGCTCTGCCGAGAACGAGCGCCCTGCCATGTGCCGCCTGTGGGAAAGCACAGATCCCCAGTGCTGTTGTGCCTCTGCATAGGCTGCGCGATGACGGTGAAGAGCAGCATGAGCTTTCAGGGCCTGGACCTTCCTTGTGGGAGAAGGAGCCGGATGTTTGCGTTTTCAGAAAGAAGCTCTGCCGAGAATGACCACCGTGAGGTGTTCCGTTCCTGGGCAAGTACAGATCCACAATGCTGTTGTGCCTGTGGATAGGCTGCACAGGTGCAATGAAGAGCAGCATGAGCTTTCAGGGCTGGCAGCTTCCTTGTGGGAGAAGGAGCCGGACATTTGCCTTTTCGGAAAGAGGCTCTGCCGAGAATGACCACTGTGAGATGTGCCGTCTGTGGGAAAGCAGAGATCCCCAGTGCTGTTGTGCCTGTGGATAGGCTGCACGGGGACGGTGAAGAGCAGCATGAGCTTTCAGGGCTGGCACCTTCCTTGTGGGACAAGGAGCCGGACATTTGCCTTTTGGGAAAGAGGCTCTGCTTAGAATGAATACCGTGAGGTCTACCGTTCCTGGGCAAGCACGGATCCACAATGCTGTTGTGCCTGTGGATAGGCTGCACAGGTGCAATGGAGACCAGCACGAGCTTTCAGGGCTGGCACCTTCCTTGTGGGAGAAGGAGCCGGATATTTGCCTTTTCATAAGGAGAGTCTGCAGAGTACAAGCGCCATGAAATGTGCCGTCTGTGGGAAAGCAGAGATCCCCAGTGCTGTTGTGCCTGTGGATAGGCTGCACGGGGACGTTGAAGAGCAGCATGAGCTTTCAGGGCTGGCACCGTCCTTGTGGGACAAGGAGCCGGACGTTTGCCTTTTCGGAAAGATGCTCTGCTGACAACGAACAGCGTGAGGTCTACCGTTTCTGGGCAAGCACGGATACCCAGTGGTGTTGTCCCTGTGCATAGGCTGCACGGGGACAGTGAAGAGTAGCATGAGCTTTCAGGGCTGGCACCTTCCTTGTGGGAGAAGGAGCCGGACGTTTGCCTTTTCAGAAGGAGAGTCTGCCGAGTACAAGCGCCGTGAGATGTGCCGCCCTTGGGAAAGCACAGATCCCCAGTGCTGTTGTGCCTGTGGATAGGCTGCACGATGACGGTGAAGACCAGCAAGAGCTTTCAGGGCTGGCACATTCCTTGTGGGACAAGGAGCCGGACGTTTGCCTTTTCGGAAAGAGGCTCTGCCGAGAACGAGCGCCGTGCCATGTGCCGCCTGTGGGAAAGCACAGATCCCTAGTGCTGTTGTGCCTGTGAATAGCCTGCACGGGGACGGTGAAGAGCAGCATGAGCTTTCAGGGCTGGCACCTTCCTTGTGGGAGAAGGAGCCGGGCGTTTGCCTTTTCAGAAGGAGAGTCTGCCTAGTACAAGCGCCGTGAGATATGCCGCCTGTGGGAAAGCACAGATCCCCAGTGCTGTTGTGCCTGTGGATAGGCTGCACAGGGACGGTGAAGAGCAGCATGAGCTTTCAGGGCTGGTATCTTCCTTGAGGGAGAAGGAGCCGGACGTTTGCCTTTTCGGAAAGAGTCTCTGCTGAGAACGATCACCGTGAGGTCTACCGTTCCTGGGCAAGCACGGATCGCCAGTGGTGTTGTGCCTGTGGATAGGCTGCACGGGGACAGTGAAGAGCAGCATGAGCTTTCAGGGCTGGCACCTTCCTTGTGGGAGAAGGAGCCAGACGTTTGCCTTTTCGGAAGGAGAGTCTGCCGAGTACAAGCACCGTGAGATGTGCTGCCCTTGGGAAAGCACAGATCCCCAGTGCTGTTGTGCCTGTGGATAGGCTGCACGATGACGGTGAAGACCAGCAAGAGCTTTCAGGGCTGGCACCTTCCTTGTGGGAGAAGGAGCCGGACGTTTGCCTATCCAGAAAGAGGCTCTGCCGAGAACGAGCGTTCTGCCATTTGCCGCCTGTGGGAAAGCACAGATCCCCAGTGCTGTTGTGCCTCTGCATAGGCTGCACGATGACGGTGAAGAGCAGCATGAGCTTTCAGGGCCTAGACCTTCCTTGTGGGAGAAGGAGCCGGATGTTTGCGTTTTCGGAAAGAAGCTCTGCCGAGAATGACCACCGTGAGGTGTTCCGTTCCTGGGCAAGTACAGATCCACAATGCTGTTGTGCCTGTGGATAGGCTGCACAGGTGCAATGAAGACCAGCATGAGCTTTCAGGACTGGCAGCTTCCTTGTGGGAGAAGGAGCCGGACGTTTGCCTTTTCGGAAAGAGGCTCTGCCGAGAATGACCACTGTGAGATGTGCCGTCTGTGGGAAAGCAGAGATCCCCAGTGCTGTTGTGCCTGTGGATAGGCTGCATGGGGACGGTGAAGAGCAGCATGAGCTTTCAGGGCTGGCACCTTCCTTGTGGGACAAGGAGCCGGACATTTGCCTTTTGGGAAAGAGGCTCTGCTTAGAATGAATACCGTGAGGTCTACCGTTCCTGGGCAAGCACGGATCCCCAGTGGTGTTGTGCCTGTGGATAGGCTGCACAGGGACAGTGAAGACCAGCAGGAGCTTTCAGGGCTGGCACCTTCCTTGTGGGAGAAGGAGCCGGACATTTGCCTTTTCAGAAGGAGAGTCTGCCGAGTACAAGCGCCATGAAATGTGCCGCCTGTGGGAAAGCAGAGATCCCCAGTGGTGTTGTGCCTGTGGATAGGCTGCATGGGGACGGTGAAGAGCAGCATGAGCTTTCAGGGCTGGCACCTTCCTTGTGGGAGAAGGAGCCAGACGTTTGCCTTTTCGGAAGGAGAGTCTGCCGAGTACAAGCACCGTGAGATGTGCTGCCCTTGGGAAAGCACAGATCACCAGTGCTGTTGTGCCTGTGGATAGGCTGCACGATGACGGTGAAGACCAGCAAGAGCTTTCAGGGCTGGCACCTTCCTTGTGGGAGAAGGAGCCGGACATTTGCCTTTTCAGAAAGAGGCTCTGCCGAGAACGAGCGCCGCGCCATGTGCCGCTTGTGGGAAAGCACAGATCCCCAGTGCTGTTGTGCCTGTGGATAGGATGCACGATGACGGTGAAGACCAGCAAGAGCTTTCAGGGCTGGCACCTTCCCTGTGGGAGAAGGAGCCGGACGTTTTCCTTTTCGGAAAGAGGCTCTGCCGAGAACAAGCGCCGTGCCATGTGCCGCCTGTGGGAAAGCACAGATCCCCAGTGCTGTTGTGCCTGTGGATAGGCTGCACGGGGACGGTGAAGAGCAGCATGAGCTTTCAGGGCTGGCACCTTCCTTGTGGGAGAAGGAGTCGGACGTTTGCCCTTTCGGAAAGAGGCTCTGCTGACAACGAACACCGTGAGTTCTACCGTTCCTGGGCAAGCACAGATCCCCAGTGGTGTTGTGCCTGTGCATAGGCTGCACGGGGACAGTGAAGAGCAGCATGAGCTTTCAGGGCTGGCACCTTCCTTGTGGGAGAAGGAGCCGGACGTTTGCCTTTTCGGAAGGAGAGTCTGCCGGGCACAAGCGCCGTGAGACGTGCTGCCCTTGGGAAAGCACAGATCCCCAGTGCTGTTGTGCCTGTGGATAGGCTGCACAGGGACAGTGAAGAGCAGCAGGAGCTTTCAGGGCTGGCATCTTCCTTGTGGGAGAAGGAGTCGGACGTTTGCCTTTTCGGAAAGAGGCTCTGCTGAGAACGAACACTGTGAGGTCTACCGTTCCTGGGCAAGCAGAGATCCCCAGTGCTGTTGTGCCTGTGGATAGGCTGCACGGGGACAGTGAAGAGCAGCATGAGCGTTCAGGGCTGGCACCTTCCTTGTGGGACAAGGAGCCGGACGTTTGCCTTTTCGGAAGGAGAGTCTGCCGAGTACAAGCACCGTGAGATGTGCCGCCCTTGGGAAAGCACAGATCCCCAGTGCTGTTGTGCCTGTGGATAGGCTGCACAGGGACAGTGAAGAGCAGCAGGAGCTTTCAGGGCTGGCACCTTCCTTGTGGGAGAAGGAGCCGGACGTTTGCCTTTTCGGAAAGAGGGTCTGCTGAGAACGAACAACGTGAGGTGTACCGTTCCTTGGCAAGTATAGATCCACAATGCTGTTGTGCCTGTGGATAGGCTGCACAGGTGCAATGAAGAGCAGCATGAGCTTTCAGGGCTGGCACCTTCCTTGTGGGAGAAGGAGTCGGACGTTTGCCTTTTCGGAAAGAGGCTCTGCTGAGAACGAACACCGTGAGGTCTACCGTTCCTGGGCAAGCATGGATCCCCAGCGCTGTTGTGCCTGTGGATAGGCCGCACGATGACGGTGAAGACCAGCAAGAGCTTTCAGGGCTGGAACCTTCCTTGTGGGAGAAGAAGCCGGACGTTTGCCTTTTCGGAAAGAGGCTCTGCCGAGAACAAGCGCCGTGCCATGTGCCGCCTGTGGGAAAGCACAGATCCCCAGTGCTGTTGTGCCTGTGGATAGGCTGCACGGGGACAGTGAAGAGCAGCAAGAGCTTTCAGGGCTGGCACCTTCCTTGTGGGAGAAGGAGCCGGACGTTTGCCCTTTCGGAAAGAGGCTCTGCTGAGAACGAACACCGTGAGTTCTACCGTTCCTGGACAGGCACGGACCCCAGTGGTGTTGTGCCTGTGGATAGGCTTCACGGGGACAGTGATGACCAGCATGAGCTTTCAGGGCTGGCACCTTCCTTGTGGGACAAGGAGCCGGACGTTTGCCTTTTCGAAAGTAGAGTCTGCCGAGTACAAGCACCGTGAGATGTGCCGCCCTTGGGAAAGCACAGATCCCCAGTGCTGTTGTGCCTGTGGATAGGCTGCACAGGGACAGTGAAGAGCAGCATGAGCTTTCAGGGCTGGCATCTTCCTTGTGGGAGAAGGAGCCGGACATTTGCCTTTTCGGAAAGAGTCTCTGCCGAGAACGAGAGCCGTGCCATGTGCCGCCTGTGGGAAAGCACAGATCCCCAGTGCTGTTGTGCCTGTGGATAGGCTGCACGATGACGGTGAAGACCAGCAAGAGCTTTCAGGGCTGGCACCTTCCTTGTGGGAGAAGGAGCCGGACGTTTGCCTTTTCGGAAAGAGGCTCTGCCGAGAACGAGCGTCCTGCCATTTGCCGCCTGTGGGAAAGCACAGATCCCCAGTGCTGTTGTGCCTCTGCATAGGCTGCACGATGACGGTGAAGAGCAGCATGAGCTTTCAGGGCCTAGACCTTCCTTGTGGGAGAAGGAGCCGGATGTTTGCGTTTTCGGAAAGAAGCTCTGCCGAGAATGACCACCGTGAGGTGTTCCGTTCCTGGGCAAGTACAGATCCACAATGCTGTTGTGCCTGTGGATAGGCTGCACAGGTGCAATGAAGACCAGCATGAGCTTTCAGGGCTGGCAGCTTCCTTGTGGGAGAAGGAGCCGGACGGTTGCCTTTTCGGAAAGAGGCTCTGCCGAGAATGAATACCGTGAGGTCTACCGTTCCTGGGCAAGCACGGATCCCCAGTGGTGTTGTGCCTGTGGATAGGCTGCACAGGGACAGTGAAGACCAGCAGGAGCTTTCAGGGCTGGCACCTTCCTTGTGGGAGAAGGAGCCGGACATTTGCCTTTTCAGAAGGAGAGTCTGCCGAGTAGAAGCGCCAGGAAATGTGCCGCCTGTGGGAAAGCAGAGATCCCCAGTGGTGTTGTGCCTGTGGATAGGCTGCACGGGGACAGTGAAGAGTAGCATGAGCTTTCAGAGCTGGCACATTCCTGGTGGAGAAGGAGCCGGACGTTTGCCTTTTCGTAAAGAGGCTCTGCCGAGAACGAGCGCCGTGCCATGTGCCGCCCTTGGGAAAGCACAGATCCCCAGTGCTGTTGTGCCTGTGGATAGGCTGCACGATGACGGTGAAGACCAGCAAGAGCTTTCAGGGCTGGCACCTTCCTTGTGGGAGAAGGAGCCGGACGTTTGCCCTTTCGGAAAGAGGCTCTGCTGACAACGAACACCTTGAGTTCTACCGTTCCTGGGCAAGCACGGATCACCAGTGGTGTTGTGCCTGTGGATAGTCTGCACGGGGACAGTGAAGAGCAGCATGAGCTTTCAGGGCTGGCACCTTCCTTGTGGGAAAAGGAGCCGGACGTTTGCCTTTTCGGAAGGAGAGTCTGCCGAGTACAAGCGCCGTGAGATGTGCTGCCCTTGGGAAAGCACAGATCACCAGTGCTGTTGTGCCTGTGGATAGGCTGCACGGGGACGGTGAAGAGCAGCATGAGCTTTCAGGGCTGGCAGCTTCCTTGTGGGAGAAGGAGCCGGATGTTTGCCTTTTCGGTAAGAGGCTCTGCCGAGAACGAGCGCCGTGCCATGTGCCGCCTGTGGGAAAGCACAGATACCCATCGCTGTTGTGCCTGTGGATAGGCTGCACGGGGACAGTGAAGAGCAGCATGAGCTTTCAGGGCTGGCAGCTTCCTTGTGGGAGAAGGAGTCGGACGTTTGCCTTTTCGGACAGAGGCTCTGCCGAGAACGAGTGCCGTGCCATGTGCCGCCTGTGGGAAAGCACAGATCCCCAGTGCTGTTCTGCCTGTGGATAGGCTGCACGGGGACGGTGAAGAGCAGCATGAGCTTTCAGGGCTGGCACCTTCCTTGTTGGACAAGGAGCCGGACGTTTGCCTTTTCGGAAGGAGAGCCTGCCGAGTACAAGCGCCGTGCCATGTGCCGCCCTTGGGAAAGCACAGATACCCAGCGCTGTTGTGCCTGTGGATAGGCTGCACGATGACGGTGAAGACCAGCAAGAGCTTTCAGGGCTGGCACCTTCCTTGTGGGAGAAGGAGTCGGATGTTTGCCTTTTCGGAAAGAGGCTCTGCTGAGAACGATCACCGTGAGGTCTACCGTCCCTGGGCAAGCACGGATCCCCAGTGGTGTTCTGCCTGTGCATAGGCTGCACGGGGACAATGAAGAGCAGCATGAGCTTTCAGGGCTGGCACCTTCCTTGTGGGAGAAGGAGCCGGACGTTTGCCTTTTCGGAAGGAGAGTCTGCCGAGTACAAGCACCGTGAGATGTGCCGCCCTTGGGAAAGCAGAGATCCCCAGTGCTGTTGTGCCTGTGGATAGGCTGCACAGGGACAGTGAAGAGCAGCATGAGCTTTCAGGGCTGGCACCTTCCTTGTGGGAGAAGGAGCCGGACGTTTGCCTTTTCGGAAAGAGGGTCTGCTGAGAACGAACACCGTGAGGTCTACCGTTCCTGGGCAAGTATAGATCCACAATGCTGTTGTGCCTGTGGATAGGCTGCACAGGTGCAATGAAGAGCAGCATGAGCTTTCAGGGCTGGCACCTTCCTTGTGGGAGAAGGAGCCGGATGTTTGCCTTTTCGGAAAGAGGCTCTGCCGAGAACGAGCGCCGTGCCATGTGCCGCCTGTGGGAAAGCACAAATCCCCAGTGCTGTTGTGCCTGTGGATAGGCTGCACAGGGACAGTGAAGAGCAGCAGGAGCTTTCAGGGCTGGCAACTTCCTTGTGGGAGAAGGACCCGGACGTTTGCCTTTTCGGTAAGAGGCTCTGCCGAGAACGAGCGCCGTGCCATGTGCCGCCTGTGGGAAAGCAGAGATCCCCAGTGGTGTTGTGCCTGTGGATAGGCTGCATGGGGACGGTGAAGAGCAGCATGAGCTTTCAGGGCTGGCACCTTCCTTGTTGGAGAAGGAGCCGGACGTTTGCCTTTTCGGAAAGAGGCTCTGCTGAGAACGATAACCGTGAGGTCTACCTTTCCTGGGCAAGCACGGATCGCCAGTGGTGTTGTGCCTGTGGATAGGCTGCACAGGTGCAATGAAGAGCAGCATGAGCTTTCAGGGCTGGCACCTTCCTTGTGGGACAAGGAGCCGGACGTTTGCCTTTTCGGAAGGAGAGTCTGCCGAGTACAAGCGCCGTGAGATGTGCTGCCCTTGGGAAAGCACAGATCCCCAGTGCTGTTGTGCCTGTGGATAGGCTACACGATGACGGTGAAGACCAGCAAGAGCTTTCAGGGCTGGCACCTTCCTTGTGGGAGAAGGAGCCGGATATTTGCCTTTTCAGAAGGAGGCTCTGCCGAGAACGAGCGCCGTGCCATGTGCCGCCTGTGGGAAAGCAGAGATCCCCAGTGGTGTTGTGCCTGTGGATAGGCTGCACGGGGACGGTGAAGAGCAGCATGAGCTTTCAGGGCTGGCACATTTCTTGAGGGAGAAGGAGCCGGATGTTTGCCTTTTCGGAAATAGTCTCTGCTTAGAACGATAACCGTGAGGTCTACATTTCCTGGGCAAGCACGGATCGCCAGTGGTGTTGTGCCTGTGGATAGGCTGCACGGGGACAGTGAAGAGCAGCATGAGCTTTCAGGACTGGCACCTTCCTTGTGGGACAAGGAGCCGGACGATTGCCTTTTCGGAAGGAGAGTCTGCCGAGTACAAGCGCCGTGAGATGTGCTGCCCTTGGGAAAGCACAGATCACCAGTGCTGTTGTGCCTGTGGATAGGCAGCACGATGACGGTGAAGACCAGCAAGAGCTTTCAGGGCTGGCACCTTCCTTGTGGGAGAAGGAGCCGGACGTTTGCCTTTTCAGAAAGAGGCTCTGCCGAGAACGAGCACCGCGCCATGTGCCGCCTGTGGGAAAGCACAGATCCCCAGTGCTGTTGTGCCTGTGGATAGGCTGCACAGGGACGGTGAAGAGCAGCATGAGCTTTCAGGGCTGGCACCTTCCTTGTGGGACAAGGAGCCGGACGTTTGCCTTTTTGGAAAGAGGCTCTGCCGAGAACGAGCGCCGTGCCATGTGCCGTCTGTGGGAAAGCAGAGATCCCCAGTGCTGTTGTGCCTGTGGATAGGCTGCACAGGGACAGTGAAGACCAGCATGAGCCTTCAGGGCTGGCACCTTTCTTGTGGGAGAAGGAGCCGGATGTTTGCCTTTTCGGTAAGAGGCTCTGCCGAGAACGAGCGCCGTGCCATGTGCCGCCTGTGGGAAAGCACAAATCCCCAGTGCTGTTGTGCCTGTGGATAGGCTGCACAGGGACAGTGAAGAGCAGCAGGAGCTTTCAGGGCTGGCAACTTCCTTGTGGGAGAAGGACCCGGACGTTTGCCTTTTCGGTAAGAGGCTCTGCCGAGAACGAGCGCCGTGCCATGTGCCGCCTGTGGGAAAGCAGAGATCCCCAGTGGTGTTGTGCCTGTGGATAGGCTGCATGGGGACGGTGAAGAGCAGCATGAGCTTTCAGGGCTGGCACCTTCCTTGTGGGAGAAGGAGCCGGACGTTTGCCTTTTCGGAAAGAGGCTCTGCTGAGAACGATAACCGTGAGTTCTACCTTTCCTGGGCAAGCACGGATCGCCAGTGGTGTTGTGCCTGTGGATAGGCTGCACGGGGACAGTGAAGAGCAGCATGAGCTTTCAGGGCTGGCACCTTCCTTGTGGGACAAGGAGCCGGACGTTTGCCTTTTCGGAAGGAGAGTCTGCCGAGTACAAGCGCCGTGAGATGTGCTGCCCTTGGGAAAGCACAGATCCCCAGTGCTGTTGTGCCTGTGGATAGGCTACACGATGACGGTGAAGACCAGCAAGAGCTTTCAGGGCTGGCACCTTCCTTGTGGGAGAAGGAGCCGGACGTTTGCCTTTTCGGAAGGAGAGTCTGCCGAGTACAAGCGCCGTGAGACGTGCCGCCCTTGGGAAAGCACAGATCCCCAGTGCTGTTGTGCCTGTTTATAGGCTGCACAGGGACAGTGAAGAGCAGCATGAGCTTTCAGGGCTGGCATCTTCCTTGTGGGAGAAGGAGTCGGACGTTTGCCTTTTCGGAAAGAGGCTCTGCTGAGAACGAACACCGTGCGGTCTACCGTCCCTGGGCAAGCACGGATCCCCAGTGGTGTTGCGCCTGTGGATAGGCTGCACGGGGACAATGAAGAGCAGCAGGAGCTTTCAGGGCTGGCACCTTCCTTGTGGGAGAAGGAGCCGGACGTTTGCCTTTTCGGAAAGAGGGTCTTCTGAGAACGAACACCGTGAGGTCTACCGTTCCTGGGCAAGTATAGATCCACAATGCTGTTGTGCCTGTGGATAGGCTGCACAGGTGCAATGAAGAGCAGCATGAGCTTTCAGGGCTGGCACCTTCCTTGTGGGACAAGGAGCCGGACGTTTGCCTTTTCGGAAAGAGCCTCTGCCGAGAACGAGCGCCGTGACATGTGCCGTATGTGGGAAAGCACAGATCCCCAGTGCTGTTGTGCCTGTGGATAGGCTACACGATGACGGTGAAGACCAGCAAGAGCTTTCAGGGCTGGCACCTTCCTTGTGGGACAAGGAGCCGGACGTTTGCCTTTTCGGAAGGAGAGTCTGCCGAGTACAAGCGCCGTGAGACGTGCCGCCCTTCGGAAAGCACAGATCCCCAGTGCTGTTGTGCCTGTTTATAGGCTGCACAGGGACAGTGAAGAGCAGCATGAGCTTTCAGGGCTGGCATCTTCCTTGTGGGAGAAGGAGTCGGACGTTTGCCTTTTCGGAAAGAGGCTCTGCCGAGAACGAGCGCCGCGCCATGTGCCGCCTGTGGGAAAGCACAGATCCCCAGTGGTGTTGTGCCTGTGGATAGGCTGCACGGGGACGGTGAAGAGCAGCATGAGCTTTCAGGGCTGGCACCTTCCTTGTGGGACAAGGAGACGGACGTTTGCCTTTTCGGAAAGAGTCTCTGCCGACAACGAGCGCCGTGCCATGTGCCGCCTGTGGGAAAGCAGAGATCCCCAGTGGTGTTGTGCCTGTGGATAGGCTGCACGGGGACGGTGAAGAGCAGCATGAGCTTTCAGGGCTGGCACCTTCCTTGTGGGAGAAGGAGCCGGACGTTTGCCTTTTCGGAAAGAGGCTCTGCTGAGAACGAACACCGTGAGGTCTACCGTTCCTGGGCAAGCACAGATCCCCAGTGGTGTTGTGCCTGTGGATAGGCTGCACGATGACGGTGAAGACCAGCATGAGCTTTCAGGGCTGGCACCTTCCTTGTGGGAGAAGGAGCCAGACGTTTGCCTTTTCGGAAAGAGGCTCTGCTGAGAACGAACACCGTGAGGTCTACCGTTCCTGGGCAAGCACGGATCCCCAGTGCTCTTGTGCCTGTGAATAGGCTACACGATGACGGTGAAGACCAGCAAGAGCTTTCAGGGCTGGCACCTTCCTTGTGGGAGAAGGAGCCGGACATTTGCCTTTTCGGAAAGAGGCTCTGCCGAGAACGACCACCCAGATGTGCAGCCAGTGGGAAAGCAGAGATCCCCAGTGGTGTTGTGCCTGTGGATAGGCTGCACGGGGACGGTGAAGAGCAGCATGAGCTTTCAGGGCTGGCACCTTCCTTGTGGGACAAGGAGCCGGACGTTTGCCTTTTCGGAAGGAGAGTCTGCCGAGTACAAGCGCCGTGAGATGTGCTGCCCTTGGGAAAGCACAGATCACCAGTGCTGTTGTGCCTGTGGATAGGCTGCACGATGACGGTGAAGACCAGCAAGAGCTTTCAGGGCTGGCACCTTCCTTGTGGGACAAGGAGCCGGAAGTTTGCCTTTTCGGAAAGAGGCTCTGCCGAGAACGAGCGCCGTGGCATGTGCCGTCTGTGGGAAAGCAGAGATCCCCAGTGCTGTTGTGCCTGTGGATAGGCTGCACGTTGACGGTGAAGACCAGCAAGAGCTTTCAGGGCTGGCACCTTCCTTGTGGGAGAAGGAGCCGGATGTTTGCCTTTTCGGAAAGAGGCTCTGCTGAGAACGAACACCGTGAGGTCTACCGTTCCTGGGCAAGCACGGATCCCCAGTGGTGTTGTTCCTGTGGATAGGCTGCACAGGTGCAATGAAGAGCAGCATGAGCTTTCAGGGCTGGCACCTTCCTTGTGGGAGAAGGAGCCGGACGTTTGCCTTTTCAGAAGGAGAGTCTGCCGAGTACAAGCGCCGTGAGATGTGCCGCCCTTGGGAAAGCACAGATCCCCAGTGGTGTTGTGCCTGTGGATAGGCTGCACAGGGACAGTGAAAAGCAGCATGAGCTTTCAGGGCTGGCATCTTCCTTGAGGGAGAAGGAGCCGGACGTTTGCCTTTTCGGAAAGAGGCTCTGCCGAGAACGAGCGCCATGCCATGTGCCGCCTGTGGGAAAGCACAGATCCCCAGTGCTGTTCTGCCTGTGGATAGGCTGCACGGGGACGGTGAAGAGCAGCATGAGCTTTCAGGGCTGGCACCTTCCTTGTGGGAGAAGGAGCCGGACATTTGCCTTTTCGGAAAGAGGCTCTGCCGAGAACGACCACCCAGATGTGCAGCCAGTGGGAAAGCAGAGATCCCCAGTGGTGTTGTGCCTGTGGATAGGCTGCACGGGGACGGTGAAGAGCAGCATGAGCTTTCAGGGCTGGCACCTTCCTTGTGGGACAAGGAGCCGGACGTTTGCCTTTTCGGAAGGAGAGTCTGCCGAGTACAAGCGCCGTGAGATGTGCTGCCCTTGGGAAAGCACAGATCACCAGTGCTGTTGTGCCTGTGGATAGGCTACACGATGACGTTGAAGACCAGCATGAGCTTTCAGGGCTGGCACCTTCCTTGTGGGAGAAGGAGCCGGACATTTGCCTTTTCAGAAAGAGGCTCTGCTGAGAACGAGCGCTGTGCCATGTGCCGCCTGTGGGAAAGCACAGATCCCCAGTGCTGTTCTGCCTGTGGATAGGCTGCACGGGGACGGTGAAGAGCAGCATGAGCTTTCAGGGCTGGCACCTTCCTTGTGGGACAAGGAGCCGGAAGTTTGCCTTTTCGGAAAGAGGCTCTGCCGAGAACGAGCGCCGTGACATGTGCCGTCTGTGGGAAAGCAGAGATCCCCAGTGCTGTTGTGCCTGTGGATAGGCTGCACGTTGACGGTGAAGACCAGCAAGAGCTTTCAGGGCTGGCACCTTCCTTGTGGGAGAAGGAGCCGGATGTTTGCCTTTTCGGAAAGAGGCTCTGCTGAGAACGAACACCGTGAGGTCTACCGTTCCTGGGCAAGCACGGATCCCCAGTGGTGTTGTTCCTGTTGATAGGCTGCACGGGGACAGTGAAGAGCAGCATGAGCTTTCAGGGCTGGCACCTTCCTTGTGGGAGAAGGAGCCGGACGTTTGCCTTTTCAGTAGGAGAGTCTGCCGAGTACAAGCGCCGTGAGATGTGCCGCCTGTGGGAAAGCACAGATACCCAGCGCTGTTGTGCCTGTGGATAGGCTGCACGGGGACAGTGAACAGCAGCATGAGCTTTCAGGGCTGGCATCTTCCTTGTGGGAGAAGGAGTCAGACGTTTGCCTTTTCGGAAGGAGAGTCTGCCGAGTACAAGCACCGTGAGATGTGCCGCCCTTGGGAAAGCACAGATCCCCAGTGCTGTTGTGCCTGTGGATAGGCTGCACGGGGACAGTGAAGAGCAGCATGAGCTTTCAGGGCTGGCACCTTCCTTGTGGGAGAAGGAGCCGGACGTTTGCCTTTTCGGTAAGAGGCTCTGCCGAGAACGAGCGCCGTGCCATGTGCCGCCTGTGGGAAAGCAGAGATCCCCAGTGGTGTTGTGCCTGTGGATAGGCTGCACGGGGACGGTGAAGAGCAGCATGAGCTTTCAGGGCTGGCACCTTCCTTGTGGGAGAAGGAGCCGGACGTTTGCCTTTTCGGAAAGAGTCTCTGCTGAGAACGATAACCGTGAGGTCTACCTTTCCTGGGCAAGCACGGATCGCCAGTGGTGTTGTGCCTGTGGATAGGCTGCACGGGGACAGTGAAGAGCAGCATGAGCTTTCAGGGCTGGCACCTTCCTTGTGGGACAAGGAGCCGGACGTTTGCCTTTTCGGAAGGAGAGTCTGCCGATTACAAGCGCCGTGAGATGTGCTGCCCTTGGGAAAGCACAGATCCCCAGTGCTGTTGTGCCTGTGGATAGGCTACACGATGACGGTGAAGACCAGCAAGAGCTTTCAGGGCTGGCACCTTCCTTGTGGGAGAAGGAGCCGGACGTTTGCCTTTTCAGAAGGAGAGTCTGCCGAGTACAAGCGCCATGAAATGTGCCGCCCTTGGGAAAGCACAGATCCCCAGTGCTGTTGTGCCTGTGGATAGGCTGCACGGGGACGGTGAAGAGCAGCATGAGTTTTCAGGGCTGGCACCGTCTTTGTGGGAGAAGGAGCCGGACGTTTGCCTTTTCGGAAAGATGCTCTGCTGACAACGAACACCGTGAGGTCTACCATTCCTGGGCAAGCACGGATCCCCAGTGGTGTTGTGCCTGTGGATAGGCTGCACGGGGACAATGAAGAGTAGCATGAGCTTTCAGGGCTGGCACATTCGTGGTGGAGAAGGAGCCGGACGTTTGCCTTTTCGGAAAGAGGCTCTGCCGAGAACGAGCGCCGTGCCATGTGCCGCCCTTGGGAAAGCACAGATCCCCAGTGCTGATGTGCCTGTGGATAGGCTGCACGATGACGGTGAAGAGAAGCATGAGCTTTCAGGGCTGGCACCTTCCTTGTGGGACAAGGAGCCGGACGTTTGCCTTTTCGGAAGGAGAGCCTGCCGAGTACAAGCGCCGTGCCATGTGCCGCCTGTGGGAAAGCACAGATACCCAGCGCTGTTGTGCCTGTGGATAGGCTGAACGGGGACAGTGAAGAGCAGCAAGAGCTTTCAGGGCTGGCATCTTCCTTGTGGGAGAAGGAGTCAGACGTTTGCCTTTTCGGAAGGAGAGTCTGCCGAGTACAAGCACCGTGAGATGTGCCGCCCTTGGGAAAGCACAGATCCCCAGTGCTGTTGTGGCTTTGGATAGGCTGCACGGGGACAGTGAAGAGTAGCATGAGCTTTCAGGGCTGGCACCTTCCTTGTGGGAGAAGGAGCCGGACGTTTGCCTTTTCGGAAAGAGGCTCTGCTGAGAACGAACACCGTGAGGTCTACGGTTCCTGGGCAAGCACGGATCGCCAGTGGTGTTCTGCCTGTGGATAGGCTGCACGGGGACAGTGAAGAGCAGCATGAGCTTTCAGGGCTGGCACCTTCCTTGTGGGAGAAGGAGCCGGACGTTTGCCTTTTCGCTAAGAGGCTATGCCGAGAACGAGCGCCGTGCCATGTGCCGCCTGAGGGAAAGCACAGATCCCCAGTGCTGTTGTGCCTGTGGATAGGCTGCACGGGGACGGTGAAGAGCAGCATGAGCTTTCAGGGCTGGCACCTTCCTTGTGGGAGAAGGAGCCGGACGTTTCCCTTTTCGGAAAGAGTCTCTGCTGAGAACGATAACCGTGAGGTCTACCTTTCCTGGGCAAGCACGGATCGCCAGTGGTGTTGTGCCTGTGGATAGGCTGCACGGGGACAGTGAAGAGCAGCATGAGCTTTCAGGGCTGGCACCTTCCTTGTGGGACATGGAGCCGGACGTTTGCCTTTTCGGAAGGAGAGTCTGCCGAGTACAAGCGCCGTGAGACGTGCTGCCCTTGGGAAAGCACAGATCCCCAGTGCTGTTGTGCCTGTTTATAGGCTGCACAGGGACAGTGAAGAGCAGCATGAGCTTTCAGGGCTGGCATCTTCCTTGTGGGAGAAGGAGTCGGACGTTTGCCTTTTCGGAAAGAGGCTCTGCTGAGAACGATCACCGTGAGGTCTACCGTCCCTGGGCAAGCACGGATCCCCAGTGGTGTTGTGCCTGTGGATAGCCTGCACGGGGACAGTGAAGAGCAGCAGGAGCTTTCAGGGCTGGCACCTTCCTTGTGGGAGAAGGACCCGGACGTTTGCCTTTTCGGAAAGAGGCTCTGCTGAGAACGAACACCGTGAGGTGTACCGTTCCTGGGCAAGTATAGATCCACAATGCTGTTGTGCCTGTGGATAGGCTGCACAGGTGCAATGAAGAGCAGCATGAGCTTTCAGGGCTGGCACCTTCCTTGTGGGAGAAGGAGCCGGATGTTTGCGTTTTCAAAAAGAGGCTCTGCCGAGAACGAGCGCCGCGCCATGTGCCGCCTGTGGGAAAGCACAGATCCCCAGTGCTGTTCTACCTGTGGATAGGCTGCACGGGGACGGTGAAGACCAGCATGAGCTTTCAGGGCTGGCACCTTCCTTGTGGGAGAAGGAGCCGGATGTTAGCCTTTTCGGTAAGAGGCTCTGCCGAGAACGAGCGCCGTGCCATGTGCCGCCTGTGGGAAAGCACAAATCCCCAGTGCTGTTGTGCCTGTGGATAGGCTGCACGGGGACGGTGAAGAGCAGCATGAGCTTTCAGGGCTGGCACCTTCCTTGTGGGAGAAGGAGCCGGATGTTTGCCTTTTCGGAAATAGTCTCTGCTGAGAACGATAACCGTGAGGTCTACCTTTCCTGGGCAAGCACGGATCGCCAGTGGTGTTGTGCCTGTGGATAGGCTGCACGGGGACAGTGAAGAGCAGCATGAGCTTTCAGGGCTGGCACCTTCCTTGTGGGACAAGGAGCCGGACGATTGCCTTTTCGGAAGGAGAGTCTGCCGAGTACAAGCGCCGTGAGATGTGCTGCCCTTGGGAAAGCACAGATCAGCAGTGCTGTTGTGCCTGTGGATAGGCTGCACGATGACGGTGAAGACCAGCAAGAGCTTTCAGGGCTGGCACCTTCCTTGTGGGAGAAGGAGCCGGACATTTGCCTTTTCAGAAAGAGGCTCTGCTGAGAACGAGCGCTGTGCCATGTGCCGCCTGTGGGAAAGCACAGATCCCCAGTGCTGTTCTGCCTGTGGATAGGCTGCACGGGGACGGTGAAGAGCAGCATGAGCTTTCAGGGCTGGCACCTTCCTTGTGGGACAAGGAGCCGGAAGTTTGCCTTTTCGGAAAGAGGCTCTGCCGAGAACGAGCGCCGTGACATGTGCCGTCTGTGGGAAAGCAGAGATCCCCAGTGCTGTTGTGCCTGTGGATAGGCTGCACGTTGACGGTGAAGACCAGCAAGAGCTTTCAGGGCTGGCACCTTCCTTGTGGGAGAAGGAGCCGGATGTTTGCCTTTTCGGAAAGAGGCTCTGCTGAGAACGAACACCGTGAGGTCTACCGTTCCTGGGCAAGCACAGATCCCCAGTGGTGTTGTTCCTGTGGATAGGCTGCACAGGTGCAATGAAGAGCAGCATGAGCTTTCAGGGCTGGCACCTTCCTTGTGGGAGAAGGAGCCGGACGTTTGCCTTTTCAGAAGGAGAGTCTGCCGAGTACAAGCGCCGTGAGATGTGCCGCCTGTGGGAAAGCACAGATCCCCAGTGGTGTTGTGCCTGTGGATAGGCTGCACAGGGACAGTGAAGAGCAGCATGAGCTTTCAGGGCTGGCATCTTCCTTGTGGGAGAAGGAGCCGGACGTTTGCCTTTTCGGAAATAGGCTCTGCCGAGAACGAGCGCCATGCCATGTGCCGCCTGTGGGAAAGCACAGATCCCCAGTGCTGTTCTGCCTGTGGATAGGCTGCACGGGGACGGTGAAGAGCAGCATGAGCTTTCAGGTCTGGCACCTTCCTTGTGGGAGAAGGAGCCGGATGTTTGCCTTTTCGGAAAGAGGCTCTGCCGAGAACGACCACCCAGATGTGCAGCCAGTGGGAAAGCAGAGATCCCCAGTGGTTTTGTGCCTGTGGATAGGCTGCACGGGGACGGTGAAGAGCAGCATGAGCTTTCAGGGCTGGCACCTTCCTTGTGGGACAAGGAGCCGGACGTTTGCCTTTTCGGAAGGAGAGTCTGCCGAGTACAAGCGCCGTGAGATGTGCTGCCCTTGGGAAAGCACAGATCACCAGTGCTGTTGTGCCTGTGGATAGGCTACACGATGACGTTGAAGACCAGCATGAGCTTTCAGGGCTGGCACCTTCCTTGTGGGAGAAGGAGCCGGACATTTGCCTTTTCAGAAAGAGGCTCTGCTGAGAACGAGCGCTGTGCCATGTGCCGCCTGTGGGAAAGCACAGATCCCCAGTGCTGTTCTGCCTGTGGATAGGCTGCACGGGGACGGTGAAGAGCAGCATGAGCTTTCAGGGCTGGCACCTTCCTTGTGGGACAAGGAGCCGGAAGTTTGCCTTTTCGGAAAGAGGCTCTGCCGAGAACGAGCGCCGTGACATGTGCCGTCTGTGGGAAAGCAGAGATCCCCAGTGCTGTTGTGCCTGTGGATAGGCTGCACGTTGACGGTGAAGACCAGCAAGAGCTTTCAGGGCTGGCACCTTCCTTGTGGGAGAAGGAGCCGGATGTTTGCCTTTTCGGAAAGAGGCTCTGCTGAGAACGAACACCGTGAGGTCTACCGTTCCTGGGCAAGCACGGATCCCCAGTGGTGTTGTTCCTGTTGATAGGCTGCACGGGGACAGTGAAGAGCAGCATGAGCTTTCAGGGCTGGCACCTTCCTTGTGGGAGAAGGAGCCGGACGTTTGCCTTTTCATAAGGAGAGTCTGCCGAGTACAAGCGCCGTGAGATGTGCCGCCTGTGGGAAAGCACAGATACCCAGCGCTGTTGTGCCTGTGGATAGGCTGCACGGGGACAGTGAACAGCAGCATGAGCTTTCAGGGCTGGCATCTTCCTTGTGGGAGAAGGAGTCAGACGTTTGCCTTTTCGGAAGGAGAGTCTGCCGAGTACAAGCACCGTGAGATGTGCCGCCCTTGGGAAAGCACAGATCCCCAGTGCTGTTGTGCCTGTGGATAGGCTGCACGGGGACAGTGAAGAGCAGCATGAGCTTTCAGGGCTGGCACCTTCCTTGTGGGAGAAGGAGCCGGACGTTTGCCTTTTCGGTAAGAGGCTCTGCCGAGAACGAGCGCCGTGCCATGTGACGCCTGTGGGAAAGCAGAGATCCCCAGTGGTGTTGTGCCTGTGGATAGGCTGCACGGGGACGGTGAAGAGCAGCATGAGCTTTCAGGGCTGGCACCTTCCTTGTGGGAGAAGGAGCCGGACGTTTGCCTTTTCGGAAAGAGGCTCTGCTGAGAACGAACACCGTGAGGTCTACGGTTCCTGGGCAAGCACGGATCGCCAGTGGTGTTGTGCCTGTGGATAGGCTGCACGGGGACAGTGAAGAGCAGCAGGAGCTTTCAGGGCTGGCACCTTCCTTGTGGGACAAGGAGCCGGACGTTTGCCTTTTCGGAAGGAGAGTCTGCCGATTACAAGCGCCGTGAGATGTGCTGCCCTTGGGAAAGCACAGATCCCCAGTGCTGTTGTGCCTGTGGATAGGCTGCACGATGACGGTGAAGACCAGCAAGAGCTTTCAGGGCTGGCACCTTCCTTGTGGGAGAAGGAGCCGGACGTTTGCCTTTTCAGAAGGAGAGTCTGCCGAGTACAAGCGCCATGAAATGTGCCGCCTGTGGGAAAGCACAGATCCCCAGTGCTGTTGTGCCTGTGGATAGGCTGCACGGGGACGGTGAAGAGCAGCATGAGTTTTCAGGGCTGGCACCGTCTTTGTGGGAGAAGGAGCCGGACGTTTGCCTTTTCGGAAAGATGCTCTGCTGACAACGAACACCGTGAGGTCTACCATTCCTGGGCAAGCACGGATCCCCAGTGGTGTTGTGCCTGTGGATAGGCTGCACGGGGACAATGAAGAGTAGCATGAGCTTTCAGGGCTGGCACATTCGTGGTGGAGAAGGAGCCGGACGTTTGCCTTTTCGGAAAGAGGCTCTGCAGAGAACGAGCGCCGTGCCATGTGCCGCCCTTGGGAAAGCACAGATCCCCAGTGCTGATGTGCCTGTGGATAGGCTGCACGATGACGGTGAAGAGAAGCATGAGCTTTCAGGGCTGGCACCTTCCTTGTGGGACAAGGAGCCGGACGTTTGCCTTTTCGGAAGGAGAGCCTGCCGAGTACAAGCGCCGTGCCATGTGCCGCCTGTGGGAAAGCACAGATACCCAGCACTGTTGTGCCTGTGGATAGGCTGAACGGGGACAGTGAAGAGCAGCAAGAGCTTTCAGGGCTGGCATCTTCCTTGTGGGAGAAGGAGTCAGACGTTTGCCTATTCGGAAGGAGAGTCTGCCGAGTACAAGCACCGTGAGATGTGCCGCCCTTGGGAAAGCACAGATCCCCAGTGCTGTTGTGGCTTTGGATAGGCTGCACGGGGACAGTGAAGAGTAGCATGAGCTTTCAGGGCTGGCACCTTCCTTGTGGGAGAAGGAGCCGGACGTTTGCCTTTTCGGAAAGAGGCTCTGCTGAGAACGAACACCGTGAGGTCTACGGTTCCTGGGCAAGCACGGATCGCCAGTGGTGTTGTGCCTGTGGATAGGCTGCACGGGGACAGTGAAGAGCAGCATGAGCTTTCAGGGCTGGCACCTTCCTTGTGGGAGAAGGAGCCGGACGTTTGCCTTTTCGGTAAGAGGCTATGCCGAGAACGAGCGCCGTGCCATGTGCCGCCTGAGGGAAAGCACAGATCCCCAGTGCTGTTGTGCCTGTGGATAGGCTGCACGGGGACGGTGAAGAGCAGCATGAGCTTTCAGGGCTGGCACCTTCCTTGTGGGAGAAGGAGCCGGACGTTTCCCTTTTCGGAAAGAGTCTCTGCTGAGAACGATAACCGTGAGGTCTACCTTTCCTGGGCAAGCACGGATCGCCAGTGGTGTTGTGCCTGTGGATAGGCTGCACGGGGACAGTGAAGAGCAGCATGAGCTTTCAGGGCTGGCACCTTCCTTGTGGGACAAGGAGCCGGACGTTTGCCTTTTCGGAAGGAGAGTCTGACGAGTACAAGCGCCGTGAGACGTGCCGCCCTTGGGAAAGCACAGATCCCCAGTGCTGTTGTGCCTGTTTATAGGCTGCACAGGGACAGTGAAGAGCAGCATGAGCTTTCAGGTCTGGCACCTTCCTTGTGGGAGAAGGACCCGGACGTTTGCCTTTTCGGAAAGAGGCTCTGCTGAGAACGAACACCGTGAGGTGTACCGTTCCTGGGCAAGTATAGATCCACAATGCTGTTGTGCCTGTGGATAGGCTGCACAGGTGCAATGAAGAGCAGCATGAGCTTTCAGGGCTGGCACCTTCCTTGTGGGAGAAGGAGCCGGATGTTTGCGTTTTCAAAAAGAGGCTCTGCCGAGAACGAGCGCCGCGCCATGTGCCGCCTGTGGGAAAGCACAGATCCCCAGTGCTGTTCTGCCTGTGGATAGGCTGCACGGGGACGGTGAAGAGCAGCATGAGCTTTCAGGGCTGGCACCTTCCTTGTGGGACAAGGAGCCGGATGTTTGCCTTTTCGGTAAGAGCCTCTGCCGAGAACGAGCGCCGTGCCATGTGCCGCCTGTGGGAAAGCAGAGATCCCCAGTGCTGTTGTGCCTGTGGATAGGCTGCACGGGGACGGTGAAGAGCAGCATGAGCTTTCAGGGCTGGCACCTTCCTTGTGGGAGAAGGAGCCGGACGTTTGCCTTTTCGGAAAGAGGCTCTGCTGAGAACGAACACCGTGAGAGCTACCGTTCCTGGGCAAGCACAGATCCCCAGTGCTGTTGTGCCTGTGGATAGGCTGCACGATGACGGTGAAGACCAGCAAGAGCTTTCAGGGCTGGCACCTTCCTTGTGGGAGAAGGAGCCGGACGATTGCATTTTCGGAAAGAGGCTCTGCTGAGAACGAACACCGTGAGGTCTACCGTTCCTGGGCAAGCACGGATCCCCAGTGCTCTTGTGCCTGTGAATAGGCTACACGATGACGGTGAAGACCAGCAAGAGCTTTCAGGGCTGGCACCTTCCTTGTGGGACAAGGAGCCGGACGTTTGCCTTTTCGGAAGGAGAGTCTGCCGAGTACAAGCGCCGTGAGACGTGCCGCCCTTGGGAAAGCACAGATCCCCAGTGCTGTTGTGCCTGTGGATAGGCTGCAGAGGGACAGTGAAGAGCAGCATGAGCTTTCAGGCCTGGCATCTTCCTTGTGGGAGAAGGAGTCGGACGTTTGCCTTTTCGGAAAGAGGCTCTGCTGAGAACGATCACCGTGAGGTCTACTGTCCCTGGGCAAGCACGGATCCCCAGTGGTGTTGTGCCTGTGGATAGACTGCACGGGGACAGTGAAGAGCAGCATGAGCTTTCAGGGCTGGCACCTTCCTTGTGGGAGAAGGAGCCGGACGTTTGCCTTTTCGGAAGGAAATTCTGCCGAGTACAAGCGCCGTGAGATGTGCCGCCCTTGGGAAAGCACAGATCACCAGTGCTGTTGTGCCTTTGGATAGGCTGCACAGGGACAGTGAAGAGCAGCAGGAGCTTTCAGGGCTGGCACCTTCCTTGTGGGAGAAGGAGCCGGACATTTGCCTTTTCGGAAAGAGGGTCTGCTGAGAAGGAACACCGTGAGGTCTACTGTTCCTGGGCAAGTATAGATCGACAATGCTGTTGTGCCTGTGGATAGGCTGCACGATGACGGTGAAGAGCAGCATGAGCTTTCAGGGCCTAGACCTTCCTTGTGGGAGAAGGAGCCGGATGTTTGCGTTTTCGGAAAGAAGCTCTGCCGAGAATGACCACCGTGAGGTGTTCCGTTCCTGGGCAAGTACAGATCCACAATGCTGTTGTGCCTGTGGATAGGCTGCACAGGTGCAATAAAGACCAGCATGAGCTTTCAGGGCTGGCAGCTTCCTTGTGGGAGAAGGAGCCGGATGTTTGCCTTTTCGGAAAGTGGCTCTGCCGAGAACGAGCGCCGTGCCATGTGCCGCCTGTGGGAAAGCACAGATCCCCAGTGCTGTTCTGCCTGTGGATAGGCTGCACAGGGACGGTGAAGAGCAGCATGAGCTTTCAGGGCTGGCACCTTCCTTGTGGGAGAAGGAGCCGGATGTTTGCCTTTTCGGAAAGAGGCTCTGCCGAGAACGACCACCCAGATGTGCCGTCTGTGGGAAAGCAGAGATCCCCAGTGCTGTTGTGCCTGTGGATAGGCTGCACGATGACAGTGAAGACCAGCATGAGCTTTCAGGGCTGGCACCTTCCTTGTGGGAGAAGGAGCCGGATGTTTGCCTTTTCGGTAAGAGGCTCTGCCGAGAACGAGCGCCGTGCCATGTGCCGCCTGTGGGAAAGCACAAATCCCCAGTGCTGTTGTGCCTGTGGATAGGCTGCACAGGGACAGTGAAGATTAGCAGGAGCTTTCAGGGCTGGCAACTTCCTTGTGGGAGAAGGAGCCGGACGTTTGCCTTTTCGGTAAGAGGCTCTGCCGAGAACGAGCGCCGTGCCATGTGCCGCCTGTGGGAAAGCAGAGATCCCCAGTGGTGTTGTGCCTGTGGATAGGCTGCACGGGGACGGTGAAGAGCAGCATGAGCTTTCAGGGCTGGCACCTTCCTTGTGGGACAAGGAGCCGGACGATTGCCTTTTCGGAAGGAGAGTCTGCCGAGTACAAGCACCGTGAGATGTGCTGCCCTTGGGAAAGCACAGATCACCAGTGCTGTTGTGCCTGTGGATAGGCTGCACGATGACGGTGAAGACCAGCAAGAGCTTTCAGGGCTGGCACCTTCCTTGTGGGAGAAGGAGCCGGACGTTTGCCTTTTCGGAAAGAGGCTCTGCCGAGAACAAGCGCCGTGCCATGTGCCGCCTGTGGGAAAGCACAGATCCCCAGTGCTGTTGTGCCTGTGGATAGGCTGCACGGGGACGGTGAAGAGCAGCATGAGCTTTCAGGGCTGGCACCTTCCTTGTGGGAGAAGGAGTCGGACGTTTGCCTTTTCGGAAAGAGGCTCTGCTGAGAACGAACACCGTGAGGTCTACCTTTCCTGGGCAAGCAGAGATCCCCAGTGGTGTTGTGCCTGTGGATAGGCTGCACGGGGACAGTGAAGAGCAGCATGAGCTTTCAGGGCTGGCACCTTCCTTGTGGGACAAGGAGCCGGACGTTTGCCTTTTCGGAAGGAGAGTCTGCCGAGTACAAGCGCCGTGAGATGTGCCGCCCTTCGGAAAGCACAGATCACCAGTGCTGTTGTGCCTGTGGATAGGCTACACGATGACGTTGAAGACCAGCATGAGCTTTCAGGGCTGGCACCTTCCTTGTGGGAGAAGGAGCCGGACATTTGCCTTTTCAGAAAGAGGCTCTGCTGAGAACGAGCGCTGTGCCATGTGCCGCCTGTGGGAAAGCACAGATCCCCAGTGCTGTTCTGCCTGTGGATAGGCTGCACGGGAACGGTGAAGAGCAGCATGAGCTTTCAGGGCTGGCACCTTCCTTGTGGGACAAGGAGCCGGACGTTTGCCTTTTCGGAAAGAGGCTCTGCCGAGAACGAGCGCCGTGACATGTGCCGTCTGTGGGAAAGCAGAGATCCCCAGTGCTGTTGTGCCTGTGGATAGGCTGCACGTTGACGTTGAAGACCAGCAAGAGCTTTCAGGGCTGGCACCTTCCTTGTGGGAGAAGGAGCCGGATGTTTGCCTTTTCGGAAAGAGGCTCTGCTGAGAACGAACACCGTGAGGTCTACCGTTCCTGGGCAAGCACGGATCCCCAGTGGTGTTGTGCCTGTGGATAGGCTGCACGGGGACAGTGAAGAGCAGCAGGAGCTTTCAGGGCTGGCATCTTCCTTGTGGGAGAAGGAGCCGGACGTTTGCCTTTTCGGAAGGAGAGTCTGCCGAGTACAAGCACCGTGAGATGTGCCGCCCTTGGGAAAGCACGGATCCCCAGTGCTGTTGTGCCTGTCGATAGGCTGCACGGGGACAGTGAAGAGCAGCATGAGCTTTCAGGGCTGGCACCTTCCTTGTGGGAGAAGGAGCCGGATGTTTGCCTTTTCGGAAAGAGGCTCTGCTGAGAACGAACACCGTGAGGTCTACCGTTCCTGGGCAAGCACGGATCCCCAGTGCTGTTGTGCCTGTGGATAGGCTGCACGGGGACAGTGAAGAGCAGCATGAGCTTTCAGGGCTGGCAACTTCCTTGTGGGAGAAGGAGCCGGACGTTTGCCTTTTCGGTAAGAGGCTCTGCCGAGTACAAGCGCCGTGAGATGTGCTGCCCTTGGGAAAGCACGGATCCCCAGTGGTGTTGTGCCTGTGGATAGGCTGCACGGGGACAGTGAAGAGCAGCATGAGCTTTCAGGGCTGGCACCTTCCTTGTGGGAGAAGGAGTCAGACGTTTGCCTTTTCGGAAAGAGGCTCTGCTGAGAACGATCACCGTGAGGTCTACCGTCCCTGGGCAAGCACGGATCCCCAGTGGTGTTGTGCCTGTGGATAGGCTGCACGGGGACAGTGAAGAGCAGCATGAGCTTTCAGGGCTGGCACCTTCCTTGTGGGAGAAGGAGCCGGACGTTTGCCTTTTCGGAAAGTGGCTCTGCTGAGAACGAACACCGTGAGGTGTACCGTTCCTGGGCAAGTATAGATCCACAATGCTGTTGTGCCTGTGGATAGGCTGCACAGGTGCAATGGAGACCAGTACGAGCTTTCAGGGCTGGCACCTTCCTTGTGGGAGAAGGAGCCGGACGTTTGCCTTTTCAGAAGGAGAGTCTGCCGAGTACAAGCGCCATGAAATGTGCCGCCTGTGGGAAAGCACAGATCCCCAGTGGTGTTGTGCCTGTGGATAGGCTGCACGGGGACGGCGAAGAGCAGCATGAGCTTTCAGGGCTGGCACCTTCCTTGTGGGACAAGGAGCCGGACGTTTGCCTTTTCAGAAGGAGAGTCTGCCGAGTACAAGCGCCATGAAATGTGCCGCCTGTGGGAAAGCACAGATCCCCAGTGCTGTTGTGCCTGTGGATAGGCTGCACGGGGACGGTGAAGAGCAGCATGAGCTTTCAGGGCTGGCACCGTCTTTGTGGGAGAAGGAGCCGGACGTTTGCCTTTTCGGAAAGATGCACTGCTGACAACGAACACCGTGAGGTCTACCGTTCCTGGGCAAGCACGGATACCCAGTGGTGTTGTGCCTGTGCATACGCTGCACGGGGACAGTGAAGAGCAGCATGAGCTTTCAGGGCTGGCACATTCCTGGTGTAGAAGGAGCCGGATGTTTGCCTTTTCGGAAAGAGGCTCTGCCGAGAACGAGCGCCGTGCCATGTGCCGCCCTTGGGAAAGCACAGATCCCCAGTGCTGTTGTGCCTGTGGATAGGCTACACGATGACGGTGAAGACCAGCATGAGCTTTCAGGGCTGGCACCTTCCTTGTGGGACAAGGAGCCGGACGTTTGCCTTTTCGGAAGGAGAGCCTGCCTAGTACAAGCGCCGTGCCATGTGTCGCCTGTGGGAAAGCACAGATACCCAGCGCTGCTGTGCCTGTGGATAGGCTGCACGGGGACAGTGAAGAGCAGCATGAGCTTTCAGGGCTGGCACCTTCCTTGTGGGAGAAGGAGCCGGACGTTTGCCTTTTCAGAGGAAGAGTCTGCCGAGTACAAGCGCCGTGAGATGTGCCGCCTGTGGGAAAGCACAGATCCCCAGTGCTGTTGTGCCTGTGGATAGGCTGCACAGGGACAGTGAAGAGCAGCATGAGCTTTCAGGGCTGGCATCTTCCTTGTGGGAGAAGGAGCCGGACGTTTGCCTTTTCGGAAAGAGGCTCTGCCGAGAACGAGCGCCGTGCCATGTGCCTCCTGTGGGAAAGCACAGATCCCCAGTGCTGTTGTGCCTGTGGATAGGCTGCACGGGGACGGTGAAGAGCAGCATGAGCTTTCAGGGCTGGCACCTTCCTTGTGGGAGAAGGAGCCGGATGTTTGCCTTTTCGGAAAGAGGCTCTGCCGAGAACGACCACCCAGATGTGCCGTCTGTGGGAAAGCAGAGATCCCCAGTGCTGTTGTGCCTGTGGATAGGCTGCACGATGACAGTGAAGACCAGCATGAGCTTTCAGGGCTGGCACCTTCCTTGTGGGAGAAGTAGCCGGATGTTAGCCTTTTCGGTAAGAGGCTCTGCCGAGAACGAGCGCCGTGCCATGTGCCGCCTGTGGGAAAGCACAGATCCCCAGTGCTGTTGTGCCTGTGGATAGGCTGCACAGGGACAGTGAAGATTAGCAGGAGCTTTCAGGGCTGGCAACTTCCTTGTGGGAGAAGGACCCGGACGTTTGCCTTTTCGGTAAGAGGCTCTTCCGAGAACGAGCGCCGTGCCATGTGCCGCCTGTGGGAAAGCAGAGATCCCCAGTGCTGTTGTGCCTGTGGATAGGCTGCACGGGGACGGTGAAGAGCAGCATGAGCTTTCAGGGCTGGCACCTTCCTTGTGGGAGAAGGAGCCGGACGTTTGCCTTTTCGGAAAGAGTCTCTGCTGAGAACAAGCGCCGTGCCATGTGCCGCCTGTGGGAAAGCACAGATCCCCAGTGCTGTTGTGCCTGTGGATAGGCTGCACGGGGATGGTGAAGAGCAGCATGAGCTTTCAGGGCTGGCACCTTCCTTGTGGGAGAAGGAGTCGGACGTTTGCCTTTTCGGAAAGAGGCTCTGCTGAGAACGAACACCGTGAGGTCTACCTTTCCTGGGCAAGCACGGATCGCCAGTGGTGTTGTGCCTGTGGATAGGCTGCACGGGGACAGTGAAGAGCAGCATGAGCTTTCAGGGCTGGCACCTTCCTTGTGGGACAAGGAGCCGGACGTTTGCCTTTTCAGAAGGAGAGTCTGCCGAGTACAAGCGCCGTGAGATGTGCCGCCCTTGGGAAAGCACAGATCACCAGTGCTGTTGTGCCTGTGGATAGGCTACACGATGACGTTGAAGAGCAGCATGAGCTTTCAGGGCTGGCACCTTCCTTGTGGGAGAAGGAGCCGGACATTTGCCTTTTCAGAAAGAGGCTCTGCTGAGAACGAACACCGTGAGGTCTACCGTTCCTGGGCAAGCACGGATCCCCAGTGGTGTTGTGCCTGTGGATAGGCTGCACGGGGACAGTGAAGAGCAGCATGAGCTTTCAGGGCTGGCACCTTCCTTGTGGGAGAAGGAGCCGGATGTTTGCCTTTTCGGAAAGAGGCTCTGCCGAGAACGACCACCCAGATGTGCCGTCTGTGGGAAAGCAGAGATCCCCAGTGCTGTTGTGCCTGTGGATAGGCTGCACGATGACAGTGAAGACCAGCATGAGCTTTCAGGGCTGGCACCTTCCTTGTGGGAGAAGTAGCCGGATGTTAGCCTTTTCGGTAAGAGGCTCTGCCGAGAACGAGCGCCGTGCCATGTGCCGCCTGTGGGAAAGCACAGATCCCCAGTGCTGTTGTGCCTGTGGATAGGCTGCACAGGGACAGTGAAGATTAGCAGGAGCTTTCAGGGCTGGCAACTTCCTTGTGGGAGAAGGACCCGGACGTTTGCCTTTTCGGTAAGAGGCTCTTCCGAGAACGAGCGCCGTGCCATGTGCCGCCTGTGGGAAAGCAGAGATCCCCAGTGCTGTTGTGCCTGTGGATAGGCTGCACGGGGACGGTGAAGAGCAGCATGAGCTTTCAGGGCTGGCACCTTCCTTGTGGGAGAAGGAGCCGGACGTTTGCCTTTTCGGAAAGAGTCTCTGCTGAGAACAAGCGCCGTGCCATGTGCCGCCTGTGGGAAAGCACAGATCCCCAGTGCTGTTGTGCCTGTGGATAGGCTGCACGGGGATGGTGAAGAGCAGCATGAGCTTTCAGGGCTGGCACCTTCCTTGTGGGAGAAGGAGTCGGACGTTTGCCTTTTCGGAAAGAGGCTCTGCTGAGAACGAACACCGTGAGGTCTACCTTTCCTGGGCAAGCACGGATCGCCAGTGGTGTTGTGCCTGTGGATAGGCTGCACGGGGACAGTGAAGAGCAGCATGGGCTTTCAGGGCTGGCACCTTCCTTGTGGGACAAGGAGCCGGACGTTTGCCTTTTCGGAAGGAGAGTCTGCCGAGTACAAGCGCCGTGAGATGTGCCGCCCTTGGGAAAGCACAGATCACCAGTGCTGTTGTGCCTGTGGATAGGCTACACGATGACGTTGAAGAGCAGCATGAGCTTTCAGGGCTGGCACCTTCCTTGTGGGAGAAGGAGCCGGACATTTGCCTTTTCAGAAAGAGGCTCTGCTGAGAACGAACACCGTGAGGTCTACCGTTCCTGGGCAAGCACGGATCCCCAGTGGTGTTGTGCCTGTGGATAGGCTGCACGGGGACAGTGAAGAGCAGCATGAGCTTTCAGGGCTGGCACCTTCCTTGTGGGAGAAGGAGCCGGATGTTTGCCTTTTCGGAAAGAGGCTCTGCTGAGAACGAACACCGTGAGGTCTACCGTTCCTGGGCAAGCACGGATCCCCAGTGGTGTTGTGCCTGTGCATAGGCTGCACGGGGACAATGAAGAGCAGCATGAGCTTTCAGGGCTGGCACCTTCCTTGTGGGAGAAGGAGCCGGACGTTTGCCTTTTCGGAAGGAGAGTCTGCCGAGTACAAGCACCGTGAGATGTGCCGCCCTTGGGAAAGCACAGATCCCCAGTGCTGTTCTGCCTGTGGATAGGCTGCACAGGGACAGTGAAGAGCAGCAGGAGCTTTCAGGGCTGGCACCTTCCTTGTGGGAGAAGGAGCCGGACGTTTGCCTTTTCAGAAAGAGGGTCTGCTGAGAACGAACACCGTGAGGTCTACCGTTCCTGGGCAAGTATAGATCCACAATGCTGTTGTGCCTGTGGATAGGCTGCACAGGTGCAATGAAGAGCAGCATGAGCTTTCAGGGCTGGCACCTTCCTTGTGGGAGAAGGAGCCGGACGTTTGCCTTTTCGGAAAGAGGCTCTGCCGAGAACGACCACTGTGAGATGTGGCGTCTGTGGGAAAGCACAGATCCCCAGTGCTGTTGTGCCTGTGGATAGGCTGCACGATGACGGTGAAGACCAGCATGAGCCTTCAGGGCTGGCACCTTCCTTGTGGGAGAAGGAGTCGGATGTTTGCCTTTTCGGAAAGAGGTTCTGCTGAGAACGAACACCGTGAGGTCTACCTTTCCTGGGCAAGTACAGATCCACAATGCTGTTGTGCCTGTGGATAGGCTGCACAGGTGCAATGAAGACCAGCATGAGCTTTCAGGGCTGGCAGCTTCCTTGTGGGAGAAGGAGCCGGACGTTTGCCTTTTCGGAAAGTGGCTCTGCTGAGAACGAACACCGTGAGGTCTACCGTTCCTGGGCAAGTACAGATCCACAATGCTGTTGTGCCTGTGGATAGGCTGCACAGGTGCAATGGAGACCAGCACGAGCTTTCAGGGCTGGAACCTTCCTTGTGGGAGAAGGAGCCGGACGTTTGCCTTTTCAGAAGGAGAGTCTGCCGAGTACAAGCGCCATGAAATGTGCCGCCTGTGGGAAAGCACAGATCCCCAGTGCTGTTGTGCCTGTGGATACGCTGCACTGGGACGGTGAAGAGCAGCATGAGCTTTCAGGGCTGGCACCGTCTTTGTGGGAGAAGGAGCCGGACGTTTGCCTTTTCGGAAAGATGCTCTGCTGACAACGAACACCGTGAGGTCTACCGTTCCTGGGCAAGCACGGATACCCAGTGGTGTTGTCCCTGTGCATAGGCTGCACGGGGACAGTGAAGAGTAGCATGAGCTTTCAGGGCTGGCACATTCCTGGTGGAGAAGGAGCCGGACGTTTGCCTTTTCGGAAAGAGGCTCTGCCGAGAACGAGCGCCGTGCCATGTGCCGCCCTTGGGAAAGCACAGATCCCCAGTGCTGTTTTGCCTGTGGATAGCCTGCACGATGACGGTGAAGACCAGCATGAGATTTCAGGGCTGGCACCTTCCTTGTGGGACAAGGAGCCGGACGTTTGCCTTTTCGGAAGGAGAGCCTGCCGAGTAAAAGCGCCGTGCCATGTGCCGCCTGTGGGAAAGCACAGATACCCAGCGCTGTTGTGCCTGTGGATAGGCTGCACGGGGACAGTGAAGAGCAGCATGAGCTTTCAGGGCTGGCACCTTCCTTGTGGGAGAAGGAGCCGGACGTTTGCCTTTTCGGAAAGAGGCTCTGCCGAGAACGAACACCGTGAGGTCTACGGTTCCTGGGCAAGCACGGATCCCCAGTGGAGTTGTGCCTGTGGATAGGCTGCACAGGGACAGTGAAGAGCAGCATGAGCTTTCAGGGCTGGCACCTTCCTTGTGGGAGAAGGAGCCGGACATTTGCCTTTTCGGTAAGAGGCTCTGCCGAGAACGAGCGCCGTGCCATGTGCCGCCTGTGGGAAAGCACAGATCCCCAGTGGTGTTGTGCCTGTGGATAGGCTGCACGGGGACGGTGAAGAGCAGCATGAGCTTTCAGGGCTGGCACCTTCCTTGTGGGACAAGGAGACGGACGTTTGCCTTTTCGTAAAGAGTCTCTGCTGAGAACGATCACCGTGAGGTCTACCTTTCCTGGGCAAGCACGGATCGCCAGTGGTGTTGTGCCTGTGGATAGGCTGCACGGGGACAGTGAAGAGCAGCAGGAGCTTTCAGGGCTGGCACCTTCCTTGTGGGAGAAGGACCCGGACGTTTGCCTTTTCAGAAAGAGGCTCTGCTGAGAACGAACACCGTGAGGTGTACGGTTCCTGGGCAAGCACAGATCCCCAGTGGTGTTGTGCCTGTGGATAGGCTGCACGGGGACGGTGAAGAGCAGCATGAGCTTTCAGGGCTGGCACCTTCCTTGTGGGACAAGGAGCCGGACGTTTGCCTTTTCGGAAAGAGTCTCTGCTGAGAACGATAACCGTGAGGTCTACCTTTCCTGGGCAAGCACGGATCGCCAGTGGTGTTGTGCCTGTGGATAGGCTGCACGGGGACAGTGAAGAGCAGCATGAGCTTTCAGGGCTGGCACCTTCCTTGTGGGACAAGGAGCCGGACGTTTGCCTTTTCGGAAGGAGAGTCTGCCGAGTACAAGCGCCGTGAGATGTGCTGCCCTTGGGAAAGCACAGATCCCCAGTGCTGTTGTGCCTGTGGATAGGCTACACGATGACGGTGAAGACCAGCATGAGCTTTCAGGTCTGGCACCTTCCTTGTGGGAGGAGCCGGACGTTTGCCTTTTCGGAAAGAGGCTCTGCCGAGAACGAGCGTCCTGCCATGTGCCGCCTGTGGGAAAGCACAGATCCCCAGTGCTGTTGTGCCTCTGCATAGGCTGAACGATGACGGTGAAGAGCAGCATGAGCTTTCAGGGCCTAGACCTTCCTTGTGGGAGAAGGAGCCGGATGTTTGCGTTTTCGGAAAGAAGCTCTGTCGAGAATGACCACCGTGAGGTGTTCCGTTCCTGGGCAAGTACAGATCCACAATGCTGTTGTGCCTGTGGATAGGCTGCACAGGTGCAATGAAGACCAGCAAGAGCTTTCAGGGCTGGCACCTTCCTTGTGGGACAAGGAGCCGGACGTTTGCCTTTTCAGAAGGAGAGTCTGCCGAGTACAAGCGCCATGAAATGTGCCGCCTGTGGGAAAGCACAGATCCCCAGTGCTGTTGTGCCTGTGGATAGGCTGCACGGGGACGGTGAAGAGCAGCATGAGCTTTCAGGGCTGGCACCGTCTTTGTGGGAGAAGGAGCCGGACGTTTGCCTTTTCGGAAAGATGCTCTGCTGACAACGAACACCGTGAGGTCTACCGTTCCTGGGCAAGCACGGATACCCAGTGGTGTTGTCCCTGTGCATAGGCTGCACGGGGACAGTGAAGAGTAGCATGAGCTTTCAGGGCTGGCACATTCCTGGTGGAGAAGGAGCCGGACGTTTGCCTTTTCGGAAAGAGGCTCTGCCGAGAACGAGCGCCGTGCCATGTGCCGCCTGTGGGAAAGCACAGATCCCCAGTGCTATTTTGCCTGTGGATAGGCTGCACGATGACGGTGAAGACCAGCATGAGATTTCAGGGCTGGCACCTTCCTTGTGGGACAAGGAGCCGGACGTTTGCCTTTTCGGAAGGAGAGCCTGCCGAGTAAAAGCGCCGTGCCATGTGCCGCCTGTGGGAAAGCACAGATACCCAGCGCTGTTGTGCCTGTGGATAGGCTGCACGGGGACAGTGAAGAGCAGCATGAGCTTTCAGGGCTGGCAGCTTCCTTGTGGGAGAAGGAGCCGGACGTTTGCCTTTTCAGAAGGAGAGTCTGCCGAGTACAAGCGCCGTGAGATGTGCCGCCTGTGGGAAAGCACGGATCCCCAGTGCTGTTGTGCCTGTGGATAGGCTGCACAGGGACAGTGAAGAGCAGCAGGAGCTTTCAGGGCTGGCATCTTCCTTGTGGGACAAGGAGCCGGACGTTTGCCTTTTCGGAAAGAGGCTCTGCCGAGAACGAGCGCCGTGCCATGTGCCGCCTGTGGGAAAGCACAGATCCCCAGTGCTGTTCTGCCTGTGGATAGGCTGCACGGGGACGGTGAAGAGCAGCATGAGCTTTCAGGGCTGGCACCTTCCTTGTGGGAGAAGGAGCCGGATGTTTGCCTTTTCGGAAAGAGGCTCTGCCGACAACGACCACCCAGATGTGCCGTCTGTGGGAAAGCACGGATCCCCAGTGCTGTTGTGCCTGTGGATAGGCTGCACGATGACGGTGAAGACCAGCATGAGCTTTCAGGGCTGGCACCTTCCTTGTGGGAGAAGGAGCCGGACGTTTGACTTTTCGGAAATAGTCTCTGCTGAGAACGATCACCATGAGGTCTACCTTTCCTGGGCAAGCACGGATCGCCAGTGGTGTTGTGCCTGTGGATAGGCTGCACGGGGACAGTGAAGAGCAGCATGAGATTTCAGGGCTGGCACCTTCCTTGTGGGACAAGGAGCCGGACGATTGCCTTTTCGGAAGGAGAGTCTGCCGAGTACAAGCCCCGTGAGATTTGCTGCCCTTGGGAAAGCACAGATCACCAGTGCTGTTGTGCCTGTGGATAGGCTGCACGATGACGGTGAAGACCAGCAAGAGCTTTCAGGGCTGGCACCTTCCTTGTGGGAGAAGGAGCCGGACATTTGCCTTTTCAGAAAGAGTCTCTGCCGAGAACGAGCGCCGCGCCATGTGCCGCCTGTGGGAAAGCACAGATCCCCAGTGCTTTTGTGCCTGTGGATAGGCTGCACAGGGACGGTGAAGAGCAGCATGAGCTTTCAGGGCTGGCACCTTCCTTGTGGGACAAGGAGCCGGACGTTTGCCTTTTTGGAAAGAGGCTCTGCCGAGAACGAGCGCCGTGAGATGTGCCGCCCTTGGGAAAGCAGAGATCCCCAGTGCTGTTGTGCCTGTGGATAGGCTGCACGATGACGGTGAAGACCAGCAAGAGCTTTCAGGGCTGGCACCTTCCTTGTGGGAGAAGGTGTCGGACGTTTTCCTTTTCGGAAAGAGGCTCTGCTGAGAACGATCACCGTGAGGTCTACCGTCCCTGGGCAAGCACGGATCCCCAGTGGTGTTGTGCCTGTGCATAGGCTGCACGGGGACAATGAAGAGCAGCATGAGCTTTCAGGGCTGGCACCTTCCTTGTGGGAGAAGGAGCCGGACGTTTGCCTTTTCGGAAGGAGAGTCTGCCGAGTACAAGCACCGTGAGATGTGCCGCCCTTGGGAAAGCACAGATCCCCAGTGCTGTTCTGCCTGTGGATAGGCTGCACAGGGACAGTGAAGAGCAGCAGGAGCTTTCAGGGCTGGCACCTTCCTTGTGGGAGAAGGAGCCGGACGTTTGCCTTTTCGGAAAGAGGGTCTGCTGAGAACGAACACCGTGAGGTCTACCGTTCCTGGGCAAGTATAGATCCACAATGCTGTTGTGCCTGTGGATAGGCTGCACAGGTGCAATGAAGAGCAGCATGAGCTTTCAGGGCTGGCACCTTCCTTGTGGGAGAAGGAGCCGGACGTTTGCCTTTTCGGAAAGAGGCTCTGCCGAGAACGACCACTGTGAGATGTGGCGTCTGTGGGAAAGCACAGATCCCCAGTGCTGTTGTGCCTGTTCATAGGCTGCACGATGACGGTGAAGACCAGCATGAGCCTTCAGGGCTGGCACCTTCCTTGTGGGAGAAGGAGTCGGATGTTTGCCTTTTCGGAAAGAGGTTCTGCTGAGAACGAACACCGTGAGGTCTACCTTTCCTGGGCAAGTACAGATCCACAATGCTGTTGTGCCTGTGGATAGGCTGCACAGGTGCAATGAAGACCAGCATGAGCTTTCAGGGCTGGCAGCTTCCTTGTGGGAGAAGGAGCCGGACGTTTGCCTTTTCGGAAAGTGGCTCTGCTGAGAACGAACACCGTGAGGTCTACCGTTCCTGGGCAAGTACAGATCCACAATGCTGTTGTGCCTGTGGATAGGCTGCACAGGTGCAATGGAGACCAGCACGAGCTTTCAGGGCTGGAACCTTCCTTGTGGGAGAAGGAGCCGGACGTTTGCCTTTTCAGAAGGAGAGTCTGCCGAGTACAAGCGCCATGAAATGTGCCGCCTGTGGGAAAGCACAGATCCCCAGTGCTGTTGTGCCTGTGGATACGCTGCACTGGGACGGTGAAGAGCAGCATGAGCTTTCAGGGCTGGCACCGTCTTTGTGGGAGAAGGAGCCGGACGTTTGCCTTTTCGGAAAGATGCTCTGCTGACAACGAACACCGTGAGGTCTACCGTTCCTGGGCAAGCACGGATACCCAGTGGTGTTGTCCCTGTGCATAGGCTGCACGGGGACAGTGAAGAGTAGCATGAGCTTTCAGGGCTGGCACATTCCTGGTGGAGAAGGAGCCGGACGTTTGCCTTTTCGGAAAGAGGCTCTGCCGAGAACGAGCGCCGTGCCATGTGCCGCCCTTGGGAAAGCACAGATCCCCAGTGCTGTTTTGCCTGTGGATAGGCTGCACGATGACGGTGAAGACCAGCATGAGATTTCAGGGCTGGCACCTTCCTTGTGGGACAAGGAGCCGGACGTTTGCCTTTTCGGAAGGAGAGCCTGCCGAGTAAAAGCGCCGTGCCATGTGCCGCCTGTGGGAAAGCACAGATACCCAGCGCTGTTGTGCCTGTGGATAGGCTGCACGGGGACAGTGAAGAGCAGCATGAGCTTTCAGGGCTGGCACCTTCCTTGTGGGAGAAGGAGCCGGACGTTTGCCTTTTCAGAAGGAGAGTCTGCCGAGTACAAGCGCCGTGAGATGTGCCGCCTGTGGGAAAGCACGGATCCCCAGTGCTGTTGTGCCTGTGGATAGGCTGCACAGGGACAGTGAAGAGCAGCAGGAGCTTTCAGGGCTGGCATCTTCCTTGTGGGACAAGGAGCCGGACGTTTGCCTTTTCGGAAAGAGGCTCTGCCGAGAACGAGCGCCGTGCCATGTGCCGCCTGTGGGAAAGCACAGATCCCCAGTGCTGTTCTGCCTGTGGATAGGCTGCACGGGGACGGTGAAGAGCAGCATGAGCTTTCAGGGCTGGCACCTTCCTTGTGGGAGAATGAGCCGGATGTTTGCCTTTTCGGAAAGAGGCTCTGCCGACAACGACCACCCAGATGTGCCGTCTGTGGGAAAGCACGGATCCCCAGTGCTGTTGTGCCTGTGGATAGGCTGCACGATGACGGTGAAGACCAGCATGAGCTTTCAGGGCTGGCACCTTCCTTGTGGGAGAAGGAGCCGGACGTTTGACTTTTCGGAAATAGTCTCTGCTGAGAACGATAACCGTGAGGTCTACCTTTCCTGGGCAAGCACGGATCGCCAGTGGTGTTGTGCCTGTGGATAGGCTGCACGGGGACAGTGAAGAGCAGCATGAGATTTCAGGGCTGGCACCTTCCTTGTGGGAGAAGGAGCCGGACGATTGCCTTTTCGGAAGGAGAGTCTGCCGAGTACAAGCCCCGTGAGATTTGCTGCCCTTGGGAAAGCACAGATCACCAGTGCTGTTGTGCCTGTGGATAGGCTGCACGATGACGGTGAAGAC
This sequence comes from Buteo buteo, assembly GCF_964188355.1. Lineage (NCBI taxonomy): Eukaryota > Metazoa > Chordata > Aves > Accipitriformes > Accipitridae > Buteo > Buteo buteo. The sequence continues at coordinate 21,940,193 of NC_134180.1, forward strand.
CAGCAAGAGCTTTCAGGGCTGGCACCTTCCTTGTGGGAGAAGGAGCCGGACATTTGCCTTTTCAGAAAGAGGCTCTGCCGAGAACGAGCGCCGCGCCATGTGCCGCCTGTGGGAAAGCACAGATCCCCAGTGCTTTTGTGCCTGTGGATAGGCTGCACAGGGACGGTGAAGAGCAGCATGAGCTTTCAGGGCTGGCACCTTCCTTGTGGGACAAGGAGCCGGACGTTTGCCTTTTTGGAAAGAGGCTCTGCCGAGAACGAGCGCCGTGAGATGTGCCGCCCTTGGGAAAGCAGAGATACCCAGTGCTGTTGTGCCTGTGGATAGGCTGCACGATGACGGTGAAGACCAGCAAGAGCTTTCAGGGCTGGCACCTTCCTTGTGGGAGAAGGTGTCGGACGTTTGCCTTTTCGGAAAGAGGCTCTGCTGAGAACGATCACCGTGAGGTCTACCGTCCCTGGGCAAGCACGGATCCCCAGTGGTGTTGTGCCTGTGCATAGGCTGCACGGGGACAATGAAGAGCAGCATGAGCTTTCAGGGCTGGCACCTTCCTTGTGGGAGAAGGAGCCGGACGTTTGCCTTTTCGGAAGGAGAGTCTGCCGAGTACAAGCACCGTGAGATGTGCCGCCCTTGGGAAAGCACAGATCCCCAGTGCTGTTCTGCCTGTGGATAGGCTGCACAGGGACAGTGAAGAGCAGCAGGAGCTTTCAGGGCTGGCACCTTCCTTGTGGGAGAAGGAGCCGGACGTTTGCCTTTTCGGAAAGAGGGTCTGCTGAGAACGAACACCGTGAGGTCTACCGTTCCTGGGCAAGTATAGATCCACAATGCTGTTGTGCCTGTGGATAGGCTGCACAGGTGCAATGAAGAGCAGCATGAGCTTTCAGGGCTGGCACCTTCCTTGTGGGAGAAGGAGCCGGACGTTTGCCTTTTCGGAAAGAGGCTCTGCCGAGAACGACCACTGTGAGATGTGGCGTCTGTGGGAAAGCACAGATCCCCAGTGCTGTTGTGCCTGTGGATAGGCTGCACGATGACGGTGAAGACCAGCATGAGCCTTCAGGGCTGGCACCTTCCTTGTGGGAGAAGGAGTCGGATGTTTGCCTTTTCGGAAAGAGGTTCTGCTGAGAACGAACACCGTGAGGTCTACCTTTCCTGGGCAAGTACAGATCCACAATGCTGTTGTGCCTGTGGATAGGCTGCACAGGTGCAATGAAGACCAGCATGAGCTTTCAGGGCTGGCAGCTTCCTTGTGGGAGAAGGAGCCGGACGTTTGCCTTTTCGGAAAGTGGCTCTGCTGAGAACGAACACCGTGAGGTCTACCGTTCCTGGGCAAGTACAGATCCACAATGCTGTTGTGCCTGTGGATAGGCTGCACAGGTGCAATGGAGACCAGCACGAGCTTTCAGGGCTGGAACCTTCCTTGTGGGAGAAGGAGCCGGACGTTTGCCTTTTCAGAAGGAGAGTCTGCCGAGTACAAGCGCCATGAAATGTGCCGCCTGTGGGAAAGCACAGATCCCCAGTGCTGTTGTGCCTGTGGATACGCTGCACTGGGACGGTGAAGACCGGCATGAGCTTTCAGGGCTGGCACCTTCCTTGTGGGACAAGGAGCCGGATGTTTGCCTTTTCGGTAAGAGGCTCTGCCGAGAACGAGCGCCGTGCCATGTGCCGCCTGTGGGAAAGCAGAGATCCCCAGTGCTGTTGTGCCTGTGGATAGGCTGCACAGGGACAGTGAAGAGCAGCAGGAGCGTTCAGGGCTGGCACCTTCCTTGTGGGAGAAGGAGCCGGACGTTTCCCTTTTCGGAAAGAGTCTCTGCTGAGAACGATAACCGTGAGGTCTACCTTTCCTGTGCAAGCACGGATCGCCAGTGGTGTTGTGACTGTGGATAGGCTGCATGGGGACAATGAAGAGCAGCATGAGCTTTCAGGGCTGGCACCTTCCTTGTGGGAGAAGGAGCCGGACGTTTGCCTTTTCGGAAGGAGAGTCTGCCGAGAACGAGCGCCGTGCCATGTGCCGCCTGTGGGAAAGCAGAGATCCCCAGTGCTGTTGTGCCTGTGGATAGGCTGCACAGGGACAGTGAAGAGTAGCATGAGCTTTCAGGGCTGGCACCTTCCTTGTGGGAGAAGGAGCCGGACGTTTGCCTTTTCAGAAAGAGGGTCTGCTGAGAACGAACACCGTGAGGTGTACCGTTCCTGGGCAAGTATAGATCCACAATGCTGTTGTGCCTGTGGATAGGCTGCACAGGTGCAATGAAGAGCAGCATGAGCTTTCAGGGCTGGCACCTTCCTTGTGGGAGAAGGAGCCGGACATTTGCCTTTTCAGAAAGAGGCTCTGCCGAGAACGAGCGCCGCGCCATGTGTCGCCTGTGGGAAAGCACAGATCCCCAGTGCTGTTGTGCCTGTGGATAGGCTGCACGGGGACGGTGAAGAGGAGCATGAGCTTTCAGGGCTGGCACCTTCCTTGTGGGAGAAGGAGCCGGACGTTTGCCTTTTCGGAAGGAGAGTCTGCCGAGTACAAGCGCCGTGAGATGTGCTGCCCTTGGGAAAGCACAGATCCCCAGTGCTGTTGTGCCTGTGGATAGGCTACACGATGACGGTGAAGACCAGCATGTGCTTTCAGGGCTGGCACCTTCCTTGTGGGAGGAGCCGGACGTTTGCCTTTTCGGAAAGAGGCTCTGCCGAGAACGAGCGTCCTGCCATGTGCCGCCTGTGGGAAAGCACAGATCCCCAGTGCTGTTGTGCCTCTGCATAGGCTGCACGATGACGGTGAAGAGCAGCATGAGCTTTCAGGGCCTAGACCTTCCTTGTGGGAGAAGGAGCCGGATGTTTGCGTTTTCGGAAAGAAGCTCTGTCGAGAATGACCACCGTGAGGTGTTCCGTTCCTGGGCAAGTACAGATCCACAATGCTGTTGTGCCTGTGGATAGGCTGCACAGGTGCAATGAAGACCAGCAAGAGCTTTCAGGGCTGGCAGCTTCCTTGTGGGAGAAGGAGCCGGACGTTTGCCTTTTTGGAAAGTGGCTCTGCTGAGAACGAACACCGTGAGGTCTACCGTTCCTGGGCAAGTACAGATCCACAATGCTGTTGTGCCTGTGGATAGGCTGCACAGGTGCAATGGAGACCAGCACGAGCTTTCAGGGCTGGCACCTTCCTTGTGGGACAAGGAGCCGGACGTTTGCCTTTTCAGAAGGAGAGTCTGCCGAGTACAAGTGCCATGAAATGTGCCGCCTGTGGGAAAGCACAGATCCCCAGTGCTGTTGTGCCTGTGGATAGGCTGCACGGGGACGGTGAAGAGCAGCATGAGCTTTCAGGGCTGGCACCGTCTTTGTGGGAGAAGGAGCCGGACGTTTGCCTTTTCGGAAAGATGCTCTGCTGACAACGAACACCGTGAGGTCTACCGTTCCTGGGCAAGCACGGATACCCAGTGGTGTTGTCCCTGTGCATAGGCTGCACGGGGACAGTGAAGAGTAGCATGAGCTTTCAGGGCTGGCACATTCCTGGTGGAGAAGGAGCCGGACGTTTGCCTTTTCGGAAAGAGGCTCTGCCGAGAACGAGCGCCGTGCCATGTGCCGCCCTTGGGAAAGCACAGATCCCCAGTGCTGTTTTGCCTGTGGATAGGCTGCACGATGACGGTGAAGACCAGCATGAGATTTCAGGGCTGGCACCTTCCTTGTGGGACAAGGAGCCGGACGTTTGCCTTTTCGGAAGGAGAGCCTGCCGAGTAAAAGCGCCGTGCCATATGCCGCCTGTGGGAAAGCACAGATACCCAGCGCTGTTGTGCCTGTGGATAGGCTGCACGGGGACAGTGAAGAGCAGCATGAGCTTTCAGGGCTGGCACCTTCCTTGTGGGAGAAGGAGCCGGACGTTTGCCTTTTCAGAAGGAGAGTCTGCTGAGTACAAGCGCCGTGAGATGTGCCGCCTGTGGGAAAGCACGGATCCCCAGTGCTGTTGTGCCTGTGGATAGGCTGCACAGGGACAGTGAAGAGCAGCAGGAGCTTTCAGGGCTGGCATCTTCCTTGTGGGACAAGGAGCCGGACGTTTGCCTTTTCGGAAAGAGGCTCTGCCGAGAACGAGCGCCGTGCCATGTGCCGCCTGTGGGAAAGCACAGATCCCCAGTGCTGTTCTGCCTGTGGATAGGCTGCACGGGGACGGTGAAGAGCAGCATGAGCTTTCAGGGCTGGCACCTTCCTTGTGGGAGAAGGAGCCGGATGTTTGCCTTTTCGGAAAGAGGCTCTGCCGACAACGACCACCCAGATGTGCCGTCTGTGGGCAAGCACGGATCCCCAGTGCTGTTGTGCCTGTGGATAGGCTGCACGATGACGGTGAAGACCAGCATGAGCTTTCAGGGCTGGCACCTTCCTTGTGGGAGAAGGAGCCGGACGTTTGACTTTTCGGAAATAGTCTCTGCTGAGAACGATAACCGTGAGGTCTACCTTTCCTGGGCAAGCACGGATCGCCAGTGGTGTTGTGCCTGTGGATAGGCTGCACGGGGACAGTGAAGAGCAGCATGAGATTTCAGGGCTGGCACCTTCCTTGTGGGACAAGGAGCCGGACGATTGCCTTTTCGGAAGGAGAGTCTGCCGAGTACAAGCCCCGTGAGATTTGCTGCCCTTGGGAAAGCACAGATCACCAGTGCTGTTGTGCCTGTGGATAGGCTGCACGATGACGGTGAAGACCAGCAAGAGCTTTCAGGGCTGGCACCTTCCTTGTGGGAGAAGGAGCCGGACATTTGCCTTTTCAGAAAGAGGCTCTGCCGAGAACGAGCGCCGCGCCATGTGCCGCCTGTGGGAAAGCACAGATCCCCAGTGCTTTTGTGCCTGTGGATAGGCTGCACAGGGACGGTGAAGAGCAGCATGAGCTTTCAGGGCTGGCACCTTCCTTGTGGGACAAGGAGCCGGACGTTTGCCTTTTTGGAAAGAGGCTCTGCCGAGAACGAGCGCCGTGAGATGTGCCGCCCTTGGGAAAGCAGAGATCCCCAGTGCTGTTGTGCCTGTGGATAGGCTGCACGATGACGGTGAAGACCAGCAAGAGCTTTCAGGGCTGGCACCTTCCTTGTGGGAGAAGGTGTCGGACGTTTGCCTTTTCGGAAAGAGGCTCTGCTGAGAACGATCACCGTGAGGTCTACCGTCCCTGGGCAAGCACGGATCCCCAGTGGTGTTGTGCCTGTGCATAGGCTGCACGGGGACAATGAAGAGCAGCATGAGCTTTCAGGGCTGGCACCTTCCTTGTGGGAGAAGGAGCCGGACGTTTGCCTTTTCGGAAGGAGAGTCTGCCGAGTACAAGCACCGTGAGATGTGCCGCCCTTGGGAAAGCACAGATCCCCAGTGCTGTTCTGCCTGTGGATAGGCTGCACAGGGACAGTGAAGAGCAGCAGGAGCTTTCAGGGCTGGCACCTTCCTTGTGGGAGAAGGAGCCGGACGTTTGCCTTTTCGGAAAGAGGGTCTGCTGAGAACGAACACCGTGAGGTCTACCGTTCCTGGGCAAGTATAGATCCACAATGCTGTTGTGCCTGTGGATAGGCTGCACAGGTGCAATGAAGAGCAGCATGAGCTTTCAGGGCTGGCACGTTCCTTGTGGGAGAAGGAGCCGGACGTTTGCCTTTTCGGAAAGAGGCTCTGCCGAGAACGACCACTGTGAGATGTGGCGTCTGTGGGAAAGCACAGATCCCCAGTGCTGTTGTGCCTGTGGATAGGCTGCACGATGACGGTGAAGACCAGCATGAGCCTTCAGGGCTGGCACCTTCCTTGTGGGAGAAGGAGTCGGATGTTTGCCTTTTCGGAAAGAGGTTCTGCTGAGAACGAACACCGTGAGGTCTACCTTTCCTGGGCAAGTACAGATCCACAATGCTGTTGTGCCTGTGGATAGGCTGCACAGGTGCAATGAAGACCAGCATGAGCTTTCAGGGCTGGCAGCTTCCTTGTGGGAGAAGGAGCCGGACGTTTGCCTTTTCGGAAAGTGGCTCTGCTGAGAACGAACACCGTGAGGTCTACCGTTCCTGGGCAAGTACAGATCCACAATGCTGTTGTGCCTGTGGATAGGCTGCACAGGTGCAATGGAGACCAGCACGAGCTTTCAGGGCTGGAACCTTCCTTGTGGGAGAAGGAGCCGGACGTTTGCCTTTTCAGAAGGAGAGTCTGCCGAGTACAAGCGCCATGAAATGTGCCGCCTGTGGGAAAGCACAGATCCCCAGTGCTGTTGTGCCTGTGGATACGCTGCACTGGGACGGTGAAGAGCAGCATGAGCTTTCAGGGCTGGCACCGTCTTTGTGGGAGAAGGAGCCGGACGTTTGCCTTTTCGGAAAGATGCTCTGCTGACAACGAACACCGTGAGGTCTACCGTTCCTGGGCAAGCACGGATACCCAGTGGTGTTGTCCCTGTGCATAGGCTGCACGGGGACAGTGAAGAGTAGCATGAGCTTTCAGGGCTGGCACATTCCTGGTGGAGAAGGAGCCGGACGTTTGCCTTTTCGGAAAGAGGCTCTGCCGAGAACGAGCGCCGTGCCATGTGCCGCCCTTGGGAAAGCAAAGATCCCCAGTGCTGTTGTGCCTGTGGATAGGCTGCACGATGACGGTGAAGACCAGCATGAGCTTTCAGGGCTGGCACCTTCCTTGTGGGACAAGGAGCCGGACGTTTGCCTTTTCGGAAAGAGGCGCTGCCGAGAACAAGCGCCGTGCCATGTGCCGCCTGTGGGAAAGCAGAGATCCCCAGTGCTGTTGTGCCTGTGGATAGGCTGCACGGGGACAGTGAAGAGCAGCATGAGCTTTCAGGGCTGGCACCTTCCTTGTGGGAGAAGGAGCCGGACGTTTGCCTTTTCAGAAGGAGAGTCTGCCGAGTACAAGCGCCGTGAGATGTGCCGCCTGTGGGAAAGCACGGATCCCCAGTGCTGTTGTGCCTGTGGATAGGCTGCACAGGGACAGTGAAGAGCAGCATGAGCTTTCAGGGCTGGCATCTTCCTTGTGGGAGAAGGAGCCGGACGTTTGCCTTTTCGGAAAGAGGCTCTGCCGAGAACGAGCGCCGTGCCATGTGCCGCCTGTGGGAAAGCACAGATCCCCAGTGCTGTTCTGCCTGTGGATAGACTGCACGATGACGGTGAAGACCAGCATGAGCTTTCAGGGCTGGCACCTTCCTTGTGGGACAAGGAGCCGGATGTTTGCCTTTTCGGTAAGAGGCTCTGCCGAGAACGAGCGCCGTGCCATGTGCCGCCTGTGGGAAAGCACAGATCCCCAGTGCTGTTGTGCCTGTGGATAGGCTGCACAGGGACAGTGAAGAGCAGCAGGAGCGTTCAGGGCTGGCACCTTCCTTGTGGGAGAAGGAGCCGGACGTTTCCCTTTTCGGAAAGAGTCTCTGCTGAGAACGATAACCGTGAGGTCTACCTTTCCTGTGCAAGCACGGATCGCCAGTGGTGTTGTGACTGTGGATAGGCTACACGATGACGGTGAAGACCAGCAAGAGCTTTCAGGGCTGGCACCTTCCTTGTGGGAGAAGGAGCCGGACGTTTGCCTTTTCGGAAGGAGAGTCTGCCGAGTACAAGCGCCGTGAGACGTGCCGCCCTTGGGAAAGCACAGATCCCCATTGCTGTTGTGCCTGTGGATAGGCTGCACAGGGACAGTGAAGAGCAGCATGAGCTTTCAGGGCTGGCATCTTCCTTGTGGGAGAAGGAGTCGGACGTTTGCCTTTTCGGAAAGAGGCTCTGCTGAGAACGATCACCGTGAGGTCTACCGTCCCTGGGCAAGCACGGATCCCCAGTGGTGTTGTGCCTGTGGATAGGCTGCACGGGGACAATGAAGAGCAGCATGAGCTTTCAGGGCTGGCACCTTCCTTGTGGGAGAAGGAGCCGGACGTTTGCCTTTTCGGAAGGAGAGTCTGCCGAGAACGAGCGCCGTGCCATGTGCCGCCTGTGGGAAAGCAGAGATCCCCAGTGCTGTTGTGCCTGTGGATAGGCTGCACAGGGACAGTGAAGAGTAGCATGAGCTTTCAGGGCTGGCACCTTCCTTGTGGGAGAAGGAGCCGGACGTTTGCCTTTTCAGAAAGAGGGTCTGCTGAGAACGAACACCGTGAGGTGTACCGTTCCTGGGCAAGTATAGATCCACAATGCTGTTGTGCCTGTGGATAGGCTGCACAGGTGCAATGAAGAGCAGCATGAGCTTTCAGGGCTGGCACCTTCCTTGTGGGAGAAGGAGCCGGACATTTGCCTTTTCAGAAAGAGGCTCTGCCGAGAACGAGCGCCGCGCCATGTGCCGCCTGTGGGAAAGCACAGATCCCCAGTGCTGTTGTGCCTGTGGATAGGCTGCACGGGGATGGTGAAGAGGAGCATGAGCTTTCAGGGCTGGCAACTTCCTTGTGGGACAAGGAGCTGGAAGTTTGCCTTTTCAGAAAGAGGCTCTGCCGAGAACGAGCGCCGCGCCATGTGTCGCCTGTGGGAAAGCACAGATCCCCAGTGCTGTTGTGCCTGTGGATAGGCTGCACGGGGACGGTGAAGAGGAGCATGAGCTTTCAGGGCTGGCACCTTCCTTGTGGGAGAAGGAGCCGGACGTTTGCCTTTTCGGAAAGAGACTCTGCCGAGAACGAGCGCCGTGCCATGTGCCGCCTGTGGGAAAGCAGAGATCCCCAGTGCTGTTGTGCCTCTGGATAGACTGCACGGGGACGGTGAAGAGCAGCATGAGCTTTCAGGGCTGGCACCTTCCTTGTGGGAGAAGGAGTCGGACGTTTGCCTTTTCGGAAAGAGGCTCTGCTGAGAACGAACACCGTGAGGTCTACCGTTCCTGGGCAAGCACAGATCCCCAGTGCTGTTGTGCCTGTGGATAGGCTGCACGATGACGGTGAAGAGCAGCATGAGCTTTCAGGGCTGGCACCTTCCTTGTGGGAGAAGGAGCCGGACGTTTGCCTTTTCGGAAAGAGGCTCTGCTTAGAACGAACACCGTGAGGTCTACCGTTCCTGGGCAAGCACGGATCCCCAGTGCTGTTGTGCCTGTGAATAGGCTACACGATGACGGTGAAGACCAGCAAGAGCTTTCAGGGCTGGCACCTTCCTTGTGGGACAAGGAGCCGGACGTTTGCCTTTTCGGAAGGAGAGTCTGCCGAGTACAAGCGCCGTGAGACGTGCCGCCCTTGGGAAAGCACAGATCCCCAGTGCTGTTGTGCCTGTGGATAGGCTGCACAGGGACAGTGAAGAGCAGCATGAGCTTTCAGGCCTGGCATCTTCCTTGTGGGAGAAGGAGTCGGACGTTTGCCTTTTCGGAAAGAGGCTCTGCTGAGAACGATCACCGTGAGGTCTACTGTCCCTGGGCAAGCACGGATCCCCAGCGCTGTTGTGCCTGTGGATAGGCTGCACGGGGACAGTGAAGAGCAGCATGAGCTTTCAGGGCTGGCACCTTCCTTGTGGGAGAAGGAGCCGGACGTTTGCCTTTTCGGAAGGAGAGTCTGCCGAGTACAAACGCCGTGAGATGTGCCGCCCTTGGGAAAGCACAGATCCCCAGTGCTGTTGTGCCTTTGGATAGCCTGCACAGGGACAGTGAAGAGTAGCATGAGCTTTCAGGGCTGGCACCTTCCTTGTGGGAGAAGGAGCCGGACGTTTGCCTTTTCGGAAAGAGGCTCTGCCGAGAACGAGCACCGTGCCATGTGCCGCCTGTGGGAAAGCACAGATCCCCATTGCTGTTCTCCCTGAGGATAGGCTGCACGGGGACGGTGAAGAGCAGCATGAGCTTTCAGGGCTGGCAGCTTCCTTGTGGGAGAAGGAGCCGGACGTTTGCCTTTTCGGAAAGAGGCTCTGCCGAGAACGACCACCCAGATGTGCCGTCTGTGGGAAAGCAGAGATCCCCAGTGCTGTTCTGCCTGTGGATAGGCTGCACGATGACGGTGAAGAGCAGCATGAGCTTTCAGGGCTGGCACCTTCCTTGTGGGACAAGGAGCCGGATGTTTGCCTTTTCGGTAAGAGGCTCTGCCGAGAACGAGCGCCGTGCCATGTGCCGCCTGTGGGAAAGCAGAGATCCCCAGTGCTGTTGTGCCTGTGGATAGGCTGCACAGGGACAGTGAAGAGCAGCAGGAGCGTTCAGGGCTGGCACCTTCCTTGTGGGAGAAGGAGCCGGACGTTTCCCTTTTCGGAAAGAGTCTCTGCTGAGAACGATAACCGTGAGGTCTACCTTTCCTGTGCAAGCACGGATCGCCAGTGGTGTTGTGACTGTGGATAGGCTGCACGGGGACAATGAAGAGCAGCATGAGCTTTCAGGGCTGGCACCTTCCTTGTGGGAGAAGGAGCCGGACGTTTGCCTTTTCGGAAGGAGAGTCTGCCGAGAACGAGCGCCGTGCCATGTGCCGCCTGTGGGAAAGCAGAGATCCCCAGTGCTGTTGTGCCTGTGGATAGGCTGCACAGGGACAGTGAAGAGTAGCATGAGCTTTCAGGGCTGGCACCTTCCTTGTGGGAGAAGGAGCCGGACGTTTGCCTTTTCAGAAAGAGGGTCTGCTGAGAACGAACACCGTGAGGTGTACCGTTCCTGGGCAAGTATAGATCCACAATGCTGTTGTGCCTGTGGATAGGCTGCACAGGTGCAATGAAGAGCAGCATGAGCTTTCAGGGCTGGCACCTTCCTTGTGGGAGAAGGAGCCGGACATTTGCCTTTTCAGAAAGAGGCTCTGCCGAGAACGAGCGCCGCGCCATGTGTCGCCTGTGGGAAAGCACAGATCCCCAGTGCTGTTGTGCCTGTGGATAGGCTGCACGGGGACGGTGAAGAGGAGCATGAGCTTTCAGGGCTGGCACCTTCCTTGTGGGAGAAGGAGCCGGACGTTTGCCTTTTCGGAAGGAGAGTCTGCCGAGTACAAGCGCCGTGAGATGTGCTGCCCTTGGGAAAGCACAGATCCCCAGTGCTGTTGTGCCTGTGGATAGGCTACACGATGACGGTGAAGACCAGCAAGAGCTTTCAGGGCTGGCACCTTCCTTGTGGGAGGAGCCGGACGTTTGCCTTTTCGGAAAGAGGCTCTGCCGAGAACGAGCGTCCTGCCATGTGCCGCCTGTGGGAAAGCACAGATCCCCAGTGCTGTTGTGCCTCTGCATAGGCTGCACGATGACGGTGAAGAGCAGCATGAGCTTTCAGGGCCTAGACCTTCCTTGTGGGAGAAGGAGCCGGATGTTTGCGTTTTCGGAAAGAAGCTCTGTCGAGAATGACCACCGTGAGGTGTTCCGTTCCTGGGCAAGTACAGATCCACAATGCTGTTGTGCCTGTGGATAGGCTGCACAGGTGCAATGAAGACCAGCAAGAGCTTTCAGGGCTGGCAGCTTCCTTGTGGGAGAAGGAGCCGGACGTTTGCCTTTTTGGAAAGTGGCTCTGCTGAGAACGAACACCGTGAGGTCTACCGTTCCTGGGCAAGTACAGATCCACAATGCTGTTGTGCCTGTGGATAGGCTGCACAGGTGCAATGGAGACCAGCACGAGCTTTCAGGGCTGGCACCTTCCTTGTGGGACAAGGAGCCGGACGTTTGCCTTTTCAGAAGGAGAGTCTGCCGAGTACAAGTGCCATGAAATGTGCCGCCTGTGGGAAAGCACAGATCCCCAGTGCTGTTGTGCCTGTGGATAGGCTGCACGGGGACGGTGAAGAGCAGCATGAGCTTTCAGGGCTGGCACCGTCTTTGTGGGAGAAGGAGCCGGACGTTTGCCTTTTCGGAAAGATGCTCTGCTGACAACGAACACCGTGAGGTCTACCGTTCCTGGGCAAGCACGGATACCCAGTGGTGTTGTCCCTGTGCATAGGCTGCACGGGGACAGTGAAGAGTAGCATGAGCTTTCAGGGCTGGCACATTCCTGGTGGAGAAGGAGCCGGACGTTTGCCTTTTCGGAAAGAGGCTCTGCCGAGAACGAGCGCCGTGCCATGTGCCGCCCTTGGGAAAGCACAGATCCCCAGTGCTGTTTTGCCTGTGGATAGGCTGCACGATGACGGTGAAGACCAGCATGAGATTTCAGGGCTGGCACCTTCCTTGTGGGACAAGGAGCCGGACGTTTGCCTTTTCGGAAGGAGAGCCTGCCGAGTAAAAGCGCCGTGCCATATGCCGCCTGTGGGAAAGCACAGATACCCAGCGCTGTTGTGCCTGTGGATAGGCTGCACGGGGACAGTGAAGAGCAGCATGAGCTTTCAGGGCTGGCACCTTCCTTGTGGGAGAAGGAGCCGGACGTTTGCCTTTTCAGAAGGAGAGTCTGCTGAGTACAAGCGCCGTGAGATGTGCCGCCTGTGGGAAAGCACGGATCCCCAGTGCTGTTGTGCCTGTGGATAGGCTGCACAGGGACAGTGAAGAACAGCAGGAGCTTTCAGGGCTGGCATCTTCCTTGTGGGAGAAGGAGCCGGACGTTTGCCTTTTCGGAAAGAGGCTCTGCCGAGAACGAGCGCCGTGCCATGTGCCGCCTGTGGGAAAGCACAGATCCCCAGTGCTGTTCTGCCTGTGGATAGGCTGCACGGGGACGGTGAAGAGCAGCATGAGCTTTCAGGGCTGGCACCTTCCTTGTGGGAGAAGGAGCCGGATGTTTGCCTTTTCGGAAAGAGGCTCTGCCGACAACGACCACCCAGATGTGCCGTCTGTGGGCAAGCACGGATCCCCAGTGCTGTTGTGCCTGTGGATAGGCTGCACGATGACGGTGAAGACCAGCATGAGCTTTCAGGGCTGGCACCTTCCTTGTGGGAGAAGGAGCCGGACGTTTGACTTTTCGGAAATAGTCTCTGCTGAGAACGATAACCGTGAGGTCTACCTTTCCTGGGCAAGCACGGATCGCCAGTGGTGTTGTGCCTGTGGATAGGCTGCACGGGGACAGTGAAGAGCAGCATGAGATTTCAGGGCTGGCACCTTCCTTGTGGGACAAGGAGCCGGACGATTGCCTTTTCGGAAGGAGAGTCTGCCGAGTACAAGCCCCGTGAGATTTGCTGCCCTTGGGAAAGCACAGATCACCAGTGCTGTTGTGCCTGTGGATAGGCTGCACGATGACGGTGAAGACCAGCAAGAGCTTTCAGGGCTGGCACCTTCCTTGTGGGAGAAGGAGCCGGACATTTGCCTTTTCAGAAAGAGGCTCTGCCGAGAACGAGCGCCGCGCCATGTGCCGCCTGTGGGAAAGCACAGATCCCCAGTGCTTTTGTGCCTGTGGATAGGCTGCACAGGGACGGTGAAGAGCAGCATGAGCTTTCAGGGCTGGCACCTTCCTTGTGGGACAAGGAGCCGGACGTTTGCCTTTTTGGAAAGAGGCTCTGCCGAGAACGAGCGCCGTGAGATGTGCCGCCCTTGGGAAAGCAGAGATCCCCAGTGCTGTTGTGCCTGTGGATAGGCTGCACGATGACGGTGAAGACCAGCAAGAGCTTTCAGGGCTGGCACCTTCCTTGTGGGAGAAGGTGTCGGACGTTTGCCTTTTCGGAAAGAGGCTCTGCTGAGAACGATCACCGTGAGGTCTACCGTCCCTGGGCAAGCACGGATCCCCAGTGGTGTTGTGCCTGTGCATAGGCTGCACGGGGACAATGAAGAGCAGCATGAGCTTTCAGGGCTGGCACCTTCCTTGTGGGAGAAGGAGCCGGACGTTTGCCTTTTCGGAAGGAGAGTCTGCCGAGTACAAGCACCGTGAGATGTGCCGCCCTTGGGAAAGCACAGATCCCCAGTGCTGTTCTGCCTGTGGATAGGCTGCACAGGGACAGTGAAGAGCAGCAGGAGCTTTCAGGGCTGGCACCTTCCTTGTGGGAGAAGGAGCCGGACGTTTGCCTTTTCGGAAAGAGGGTCTGCTGAGAACGAACACCGTGAGGTCTACCGTTCCTGGGCAAGTATAGATCCACAATGCTGTTGTGCCTGTGGATAGGCTGCACAGGTGCAATGAAGAGCAGCATGAGCTTTCAGGGCTGGCACGTTCCTTGTGGGAGAAGGAGCCGGACGTTTGCCTTTTCGGAAAGAGGCTCTGCCGAGAACGACCACTGTGAGATGTGGCGTCTGTGGGAAAGCACAGATCCCCAGTGCTGTTCTGCCTGTGGATAGGCTGCACGATGACGGTGAAGACCAGCATGAGCTTTCAGGGCTGGCACCTTCCTTGTGGGAGAAGGAGTCGGATGTTTGCCTTTTCGGAAAGAGGTTCTGCTGAGAACGAACACCGTGAGGTCTACCTTTCCTGGGCAAGTACAGATCCACAATGCTGTTGTGCCTGTGGATAGGCTGCACAGGTGCAATGAAGACCAGCATGAGCTTTCAGGGCTGGCAGCTTCCTTGTGGGAGAAGGAGCCGGACGTTTGCCTTTTCGGAAAGTGGCTCTGCTGAGAACGAACAACGTGAGGTCTACCGTTCCTGGGCAAGTACAGATCCACAATGCTGTTGTGCCTGTGGATAGGCTGCACAGGTGCAATGGAGACCAGCACGAGCTTTCAGGGCTGGAACCTTCCTTGTGGGAGAAGGAGCCGGACGTTTGCCTTTTCAGAAGGAGAGTCTGCCGAGTACAAGCGCCATGAAATGTGCCGCCTGTGGGAAAGCACAGATCCCCAGTGCTGTTGTGCCTGTGGATACGCTGCACTGGGACGGTGAAGAGCAGCATGAGCTTTCAGGGCTGGCACCGTCTTTGTGGGAGAAGGAGCCGGACGTTTGCCTTTTCGGAAAGATGCTCTGCTGACAACGAACACCGTGAGGTCTACCGTTCCTGTGCAAGCACGGATACCCAGTGGTGTTGTCCCTGTGCATAGGCTGCACGGGGACAGTGAAGAGTAGCATGAGCTTTCAGGGCTGGCACATTCCTGGTGGAGAAGGAGCCGGACGTTTGCCTTTTCGGAAAGAGGCTCTGCCGAGAACGAGCGCCGTGCCATGTGCCGCCCTTGGGAAAGCAAAGATCCCCAGTGCTGTTGTGCCTGTGGATAGGCTGCACGATGACGGTGAAGACCAGCATGAGCTTTCAGGGCTGGCACCTTCCTTGTGGGACAAGGAGCCGGACGTTTGCCTTTTCGGAAAGAGGCGCTGCCGAGAACAAGCGCCGTGCCATGTGCCGCCTGTGGGAAAGCAGAGATCCCCAGTGCTGTTGTGCCTGTGGATAGGCTGCACGGGGACAGTGAAGAGCAGCATGAGCTTTCAGGGCTGGCACCTTCCTTGTGGGAGAAGGAGCCGGACGTTTGCCATTTCAGAAGGAGAGTCTGCCGAGTACAAGCGCCGTGAGATGTGCCGCCTGTGGGAAAGCACGGATCCCCAGTGCTGTTGTGCCTGTGGATAGGCTGCACAGGGACAGTGAAGAGCAGCATGAGCTTTCAGGGCTGGCATCTTCCTTGTGGGAGAAGGAGCCGGACGTTTGCCTTTTCGGAAAGAGGCTCTGCCGAGAACGAGCGCCGTGCCATGTGCCGCCTGTGGGAAAGCACAGATCCCCAGTGCTGTTCTGCCTGTGGATAGACTGCACGATGACGGTGAAGACCAGCATGAGCTTTCAGGGCTGGCACCTTCCTTGTGGGACAAGGAGCCGGATGTTTGCCTTTTCGGTAAGAGGCTCTGCCGAGAACGAGCGCCGTGCCATGTGCCGCCTGTGGGAAAGCACAGATCCCCAGTGCTGTTGTGCCTGTGGATAGGCTGCACAGGGACAGTGAAGATCAGCAGGAGCGTTCAGGGCTGGCACCTTCCTTGTGGGAGAAGGAGCCGGACGTTTCCCTTTTCGGAAAGAGTCTCTGCTGAGAACGATAACCGTAAGGTCTACCTTTCCTGTGCAAGCACGGATCGCCAGTGGTGTTGTGACTGTGGATAGGCTACACGATGACGGTGAAGACCAGCAAGAGCTTTCAGGGCTGGCACCTTCCTTGTGGGAGAAGGAGCCGGACGTTTGCCTTTTCGGAAGGAGAGTCTGCCGAGTACAAGCGCCGTGAGACGTGCCGCCCTTGGGAAAGCACAGATCCCCATTGCTGTTGTGCCTGTGGATAGGCTGCACAGGGACAGTGAAGAGCAGCATGAGCTTTCAGGGCTGGCATCTTCCTTGTGGGAGAAGGAGTCGGACGTTTGCCTTTTCGGAAAGAGGCTCTGCTGAGAACGATCACCGTGAGGTCTACCGTCCCTGGGCAAGCACGGATCCCCAGTGGTGTTGTGCCTGTGGATAGGCTGCACGGGGACAATGAAGAGCAGCATGAGCTTTCAGGGCTGGCAGCTTCCTTGTGGGAGAAGGAGCCGGACGTTTGCCTTTTCGGAAAGTGGCTCTGCTGAGAACGAACAACGTGAGGTCTACCGTTCCTGGGCAAGTACAGATCCACAATGCTGTTGTGCCTGTGGATAGGCTGCACAGGTGCAATGGAGACCAGCACGAGCTTTCAGGGCTGGAACCTTCCTTGTGGGAGAAGGAGCCGGACGTTTGCCTTTTCAGAAGGAGAGTCTGCCGAGTACAAGCGCCATGAAATGTGCCGCCTGTGGGAAAGCACAGATCCCCAGTGCTGTTGTGCCTGTGGATACGCTGCACTGGGACGGTGAAGAGCAGCATGAGCTTTCAGGGCTGGCACCGTCTTTGTGGGAGAAGGAGCCGGACGTTTGCCTTTTCGGAAAGATGCTCTGCTGACAACGAACACCGTGAGGTCTACCGTTCCTGTGCAAGCACGGATACCCAGTGGTGTTGTCCCTGTGCATAGGCTGCACGGGGACAGTGAAGAGTAGCATGAGCTTTCAGGGCTGGCACATTCCTGGTGGAGAAGGAGCCGGACGTTTGCCTTTTCGGAAAGAGGCTCTGCCGAGAACGAGCGCCGTGCCATGTGCCGCCCTTGGGAAAGCAAAGATCCCCAGTGCTGTTGTGCCTGTGGATAGGCTGCACGATGACGGTGAAGACCAGCATGAGCTTTCAGGGCTGGCACCTTCCTTGTGGGACAAGGAGCCGGACGTTTGCCTTTTCGGAAAGAGGCGCTGCCGAGAACAAGCGCCGTGCCATGTGCCGCCTGTGGGAAAGCAGAGATCCCCAGTGCTGTTGTGCCTGTGGATAGGCTGCACGGGGACAGTGAAGAGCAGCATGAGCTTTCAGGGCTGGCACCTTCCTTGTGGGAGAAGGAGCCGGACGTTTGCCATTTCAGAAGGAGAGTCTGCCGAGTACAAGCGCCGTGAGATGTGCCGCCTGTGGGAAAGCACGGATCCCCAGTGCTGTTGTGCCTGTGGATAGGCTGCACAGGGACAGTGAAGAGCAGCATGAGCTTTCAGGGCTGGCATCTTCCTTGTGGGAGAAGGAGCCGGACGTTTGCCTTTTCGGAAAGAGGCTCTGCCGAGAACGAGCGCCGTGCCATGTGCCGCCTGTGGGAAAGCACAGATCCCCAGTGCTGTTCTGCCTGTGGATAGACTGCACGATGACGGTGAAGACCAGCATGAGCTTTCAGGGCTGGCACCTTCCTTGTGGGACAAGGAGCCGGATGTTTGCCTTTTCGGTAAGAGGCTCTGCCGAGAACGAGCGCCGTGCCATGTGCCGCCTGTGGGAAAGCACAGATCCCCAGTGCTGTTGTGCCTGTGGATAGGCTGCACAGGGACAGTGAAGAGCAGCAGGAGCGTTCAGGGCTGGCACCTTCCTTGTGGGAGAAGGAGCCGGACGTTTCCCTTTTCGGAAAGAGTCTCTGCTGAGAACGATAACCGTAAGGTCTACCTTTCCTGTGCAAGCACGGATCGCCAGTGGTGTTGTGACTGTGGATAGGCTACACGATGACGGTGAAGACCAGCAAGAGCTTTCAGGGCTGGCACCTTCCTTGTGGGAGAAGGAGCCGGACGTTTGCCTTTTCGGAAGGAGAGTCTGCCGAGTACAAGCGCCGTGAGACGTGCCGCCCTTGGGAAAGCACAGATCCCCATTGCTGTTGTGCCTGTGGATAGGCTGCACAGGGACAGTGAAGAGCAGCATGAGCTTTCAGGGCTGGCATCTTCCTTGTGGGAGAAGGAGTCGGACGTTTGCCTTTTCGGAAAGAGGCTCTGCTGAGAACGATCACCGTGAGGTCTACCGTCCCTGGGCAAGCACGGATCCCCAGTGGTGTTGTGCCTGTGGATAGGCTGCACGGGGACAATGAAGAGCAGCATGAGCTTTCAGGGCTGGCACCTTCCTTGTGGGAGAAGGAGCCGGACGTTTGCCTTTTCGGAAGGAGAGTCTGCCGAGAACGAGCGCCGTGCCATGTGCCGCCTGTGGGAAAGCAGAGATCCCCAGTGCTGTTGTGCCTGTGGATAGGCTGCACAGGGACAGTGAAGAGTAGCATGAGCTTTCAGGGCTGGCACCTTCCTTGTGGGAGAAGGAGCCGGACGTTTGCCTTTTCAGAAAGACGGTCTGCTGAGAACGAACACCGTGAGGTGTACCGTTCCTGGGCAAGTATAGATCCACAATGCTGTTGTGCCTGTGGATAGGCTGCACAGGTGCAATGAAGAGCAGCATGAGCTTTCAGGGCTGGCACCTTCCTTGTGGGAGAAGGAGCCGGACATTTGCCTTTTCAGAAAGAGGCTCTGCCGAGAACGAGCGCCGCGCCATGTGCCGCCTGTGGGAAAGCACAGATCCCCAGTGCTGTTGTGCCTGTGGATAGGCTGCACGGGGATGGTGAAGAGGAGCATGAGCTTTCAGGGCTGGCAACTTCCTTGTGGGACAAGGAGCTGGAAGTTTGCCTTTTCAGAAAGAGGCTCTGCCGAGAACGAGCGCCGCGCCATGTGTCGCCTGTGGGAAAGCACAGATCCCCAGTGCTGTTGTGCCTGTGGATAGGCTGCACGGGGACGGTGAAGAGGAGCATGAGCTTTCAGGGCTGGCACCTTCCTTGTGGGAGAAGGAGCCGGACGTTTGCCTTTTCGGAAAGAGACTCTGCCGAGAACGAGCGCCGTGCCATGTGCCGCCTGTGGGAAAGCAGAGATCCCCAGTGCTGTTGTGCCTCTGGATAGACTGCACGGGGACGGTGAAGAGCAGCATGAGCTTTCAGGGCTGGCACCTTCCTTGTGGGAGAAGGAGTCGGACGTTTGCCTTTTCGGAAAGAGGCTCTGCTGAGAACGAACACCGTGAGGTCTACCGTTCCTGGGCAAGCACAGATCCCCAGTGCTGTTGTGCCTGTGGATAGGCTGCACGATGACGGTGAAGAGCAGCAAGAGCTTTCAGGGCTGGCACCTTCCTTGTGGGAGAAGGAGCCGGACGTTTGCCTTTTCGGAAAGAGGCTCTGCTTAGAACGAACACCGTGAGGTCTACCGTTCCTGGGCAAGCACGGATCCCCAGTGCTGTTGTGCCTGTGAATAGGCTACACGATGACGGTGAAGACCAGCAAGAGCTTTCAGGGCTGGCACCTTCCTTGTGGGACAAGGAGCCGGACGTTTGCCTTTTCGGAAGGAGAGTCTGCCGAGTACAAGCGCCGTGAGGCGTGCCGCCCTTGGGAAAGCACAGATCCCCAGTGCTGTTGTGCCTGTGGATAGGCTGCACAGGGACAGTGAAGAGCAGCATGAGCTTTCAGGCCTGGCATCTTCCTTGTGGGAGAAGGAGTCGGACGTTTGCCTTTTCGGAAAGAGGCTCTGCTGAGAACGATCACCGTGAGGTCTACTGTCCCTGGGCAAGCACGGATCCCCAGCGCTGTTGTGCCTGTGGATAGGCTGCACGGGGACAGTGAAGAGCAGCATGAGCTTTCAGGGCTGGCACCTTCCTTGTGGGAGAAGGAGCCGGACGTTTGCCTTTTCGGAAGGAGAGTCTGCCGAGTACAAACGCCGTGAGATGTGCCGCCCTTGGGAAAGCACAGATCCCCAGTGCTGTTGTGCCTTTGGATAGGCTGCACAGGGACAGTGAAGAGTAGCATGAGCTTTCAGGGCTGGCACCTTCCTTGTGGGAGAAGGAGCCGGACGTTTGCCTTTTCGGTAAGAGGCTCTGCCGAGAACGAGCGCTGTGCCATGTGCCGCCTGTGGGAAAGCAGAGATCCCCAGTGATGTTGTGCCTGTGGATAGGCTGCACGGGGACGGTGAAGAGCAGCATGAGCTTTCAGGGCTGGCATCTTCCTTGTGGGAGAAGGAGCCGGACGTTTGCCTTTTCGGAAAGAGGCTCTGCTGAGAACGATAACCGTAAGGTCTACCTTTCCTGGGCAAGCACGGATCGCCAGTGGTGTTGTGCCTGTGGATAGGCTGCACGGGGACAGTGAAGAGCAGCATGAGCTTTCAGGGCTGGCATCTTCCTTGTGGGAGAAGGAATCGGACGTTTGACTTTTCGGAAAGAGGCTCTGCTGAGAACGATCACCGTGAGGTCTACCGTCCCTGGGCAAGCACGGATCCCCAGTGGTGTTGTGCCTGTGGATAGGCTGCACGGGGACAATGAAGAGCAGCATGAGCTTTCAGGGCTGGCACCTTCCTTGTGGGAGAAGGAGCCGGACGTTTGCCTTTTCGGAAGGAGAGTCTGCCGAGAACGAGCGCCGTGCCATGTGCCGCCTGTGGGAAAGCAGAGATCCCCAGTGCTGTTGTGCCTGTGGATAGGCTGCACAGGGACAGTGAAGAGCAGCATGAGCTTTCAGGGCTGGCACCTTCCTTGTGGGAGAAGGAGCCGGACGTTTGCCTTTTCAGAAAGAGGGTCTGCTGAGAACGAACACCGTGAGGTGTACCATTCCTGGGCAAGTATAGATCCACAATGCTGTTGTGCCTGTGGATAGGCTGCACAGGTGCAATGAAGAGCAGCATGAGCTTTCAGGGCTGGCACCTTCCTTGTGGGACAAGGAGCCGGACGTTTGCCTTTTCAGAAAGAGGCTCTGCCCAGAACGAGCGCCGCGCCATGTGTCGCCTGTGGGAAAGCACAGATCCCCAGTGGTGTTGTGCCTGTGGATAGGCTACACGATGACGGTGAAGACCAGCAAGAGCTTTCAGGGCTGGCACCTTCCTTGTGGGAGAAGGAGCCGGACGTTTGCCTTTTCGGAAGGAGAGTCTGCCGAGTACAAGCACCGTGAGATGTGCCGCCCTTGGGAAAACACAGATCCCCAGTGCTGTTGTGCCTGTCGATAGGCTGCACGGGGATAGTGAAGAGTAGCATGAGCTTTCAGGTCTGGCACCTTCCTTGTGGGAGAAGGACCCGGACGTTTGCCTTTTCGGTAAGAGGCTCTGCCGAGAAGGAGCGCCGTGCCATGTGCCGCCTGTGGGAAAGCAGAGATCCCCAGTGGTGTTGTGCCTGTGGATAGGCTGCACGGGGACGTTGAAGAGCAGCATGAGCTTTCAGGGCTGGCATCTTCCTTGTGGGAGAAGGAGCCGGACGTTTGCCTTTTCGGAAAGAGTCTCTGCTGAGAACGATAACCGTAAGGTCTACCTTTCCTAGGCAAGCACGGATCGCCACTGGTGTTGTGCCTGTGGATAGGCTGCACGGGGACAGTGAAGAGCAGCATGAGCTTTCAGGGCTGGCACCTTCCTTGTGGGACAAGGAGCCGGACGTTTGCCTTTTCGGAAGGAGAGTCTGCCGAGTACAAGCGCCGTGAGATGTGCTGCCCTTGGAAAAGCAGAGATCCCCAGTGCTGTTGTGCCTGTGGATAGGTTACACGATGACAGTGAAGACCAGCAAGAGCTTTCAGGGCTGGCACCTTCCTTGTGGGAGAAGGAGCCGGACGTTTGCCTTTTCGGAAGGAGAGTCTGCCGAGTACAAGCGCCGTGACACGTGCCGCCCTTGGGAAAGCACAGATCCCCATTGCTGTTGTGCCTGTGGATAGGCTGCAAAGGGACAGTGAAGAGCAGCATGAGCTTTCAGGGCTGGCACCTTCCTTGTGGGAGAAGGAGCCGGACGTTTGCCTTTTCAGAAAGAGGGTCTGCTGAGAACGAACACCGTGAGGTGTACCGTTCCTGGGCAAGTATAGATCCACAATGCTGTTGTGCCTGTGGATAGGCTACACGATGACGGTGAAGACCAGCAAGAGCTTTCAGGGCTGGCACCTTCCTTGTGGGACAAGGAGCCGGACGATTGCCTTTTCGGAAGGAGAGTCTGCCGAGTACAAGCGCCGTGAGATGTGCTGCCCTTGGGAAAGCACAGATCACCAGTGCTGTTGTGCCTGTGGATAGGCAGCACGATGACGGTGAAGACCAGCAAGAGCTTTCAGGACTGGCACCTTCCTTGTGGGAGAAGGAGCTGGACATTTGCCTTTTCAGAAAGAGGCTCTGCCGAGAACGAGCGCCGTGCCATGTGCCGCCTGTGGGAAAGCACAGATCCCCAGTGCTGTTGTGCCTGTGGATAGGCTGCACAGGGACGGTGTAGAGCAGCAAGAGCTTTCAGGGCTGGCACCTTCCTTGTGGGACAAGGAGCCGGACGTTTGCCTTTTTGGAAAGAGGCTCTGCCGAGAACGAGCGCCGTTCCATGTGCCGTCTGTGGGAAAGCAGAGATCCCCAGTGCTGTTGTGCCTGTGGATAGGCTGCACGATGACGGTGAAGACCAGCAAGAGCTTTCAGGGCTGGCACCTTCCTTGTGGGAGAAGGAGTCGGACGTTTGCCTTTTCGGAAAGAGGCTCTGCTGAGAACGATCACCGTGAGGTCTACCTTTCCTGGGCAAGCACGGATCCCCAGTGGTGTTGTGCCTGTGCATAGGCTGCACGGGGACAATGAAGAGCAGCATGAGCTTTCAGGGCTGGCACCTTCCTTGTGGGAGAAGGAGCCGGACGTTTGCCTTTTCGGAAGGAGAGTCTGCCGAGTACAAGCACCGTGAGATGTGCCGCCCTTGGAAAAGCACAGATCCCCAGTGCTGTTGTGCCTGTGGATAGGCTGCACAGGGACAGTGAAGAGCAGCAGGAGCTTTCAGGGCTGGCACCTTCCTTGTGGGAGAAGGAGCCGGACGTTTGCCTTTTCGGAAAGAGGGTCTGCTGAGAACGAACACCGTGAGGTCTACCGTTCCTGGGCAAGTATAGATCCACAATGCTGTTGTGCCTGTGGATAGGCTGCACAGGTGCAATGAAGAGCAGCATGAGCTTTCAGGGCTGGCACCTTCCTTGTGGGAGAAGGAGCCGGACGTTTGCCTTTTCGGAAAGAGGCTCTGCCGAGAACGACCACTGTGAGATGTGGCGTTTGTGGGAAAGCACAGATCCCCAGTGCTGTTGTGCCTGTGGATAGGCTGCACGATGACGGTGAAGACCAGCATGAGCCTTCAGGGCTGGCACCTTCCTTGTGGGAGAAGGAGTCGGACGTTTGCCTTTTCGGAAAGAGGCTCTGCTGAGAACAAACACCGTGAGGTCTACCTTTTCTGGGCAAGTACAGATCCACAATGCTGTTGTGCCTGTGGATAGGCTGCACAGGTGCAATGAAGACCAGCATGAGCTTTCAGGGCTGGCAGCTTCCTTGTGGGAGAAGGAGCCGGACGTTTGCCTTTTCGGCAACTGGCTCTGCTGAGAACGAACACCGTGAGGTGTACCGTTCCTTGGCAAGTACAGATCCACAATGCTGTTGTGCCTGTGGATAGGCTGCACAGGTGCAATGGAGACCAGCACGAGCTTTCAGGGCTGGAACCTTCCTTGTGGGAGAAGGAGCCGGACGTTTGCCTTTTCAGAAGGAGAGTCTGCCGAGTACAAGCGCCATGAAATGTGCCGCCTGTGGGAAAGCACAGATCCCCAGTGCTGTTGTGCCTGTGGATAGGCTGCACGGGGACGGTGAAGAGCAGCATGAGCTTTCAGGGCTGGCACCGTCTTTGTGGGAGAAGGAGCCGGACGTTTGCCTTTTCGGAAAGATGCTCTGCTGACAACGAACACCGTGAGGTCTACCGTTCCTGGGCAAGCACGGATACCCAGTGGTGTTGTCCCTGTGCATAGGCTGCACGGGGAAAGTGAAGAGTAGCATGAGCTTTCAGGGCTGGCACATTCGTGGTGGAGAAGGAGCCGGACGTTTGCCTTTTCGGAAAGAGGCTCTGCCGAGAACGAGCGCCGTGCCATGTGCCGCCCTTGGGAAAGCAAAGATCCCCAGTGCTGTTGTGCCTGTGGATAGGCTGCACGATGACGGTGAAGACCAGCATGAGCTTTCAGGGCTGGCACCTTCCTTGTGGGACAAGGAGCCGGACGTTTGCCTTTTCGGAAAGAGGCGCTGCCGAGAACAAGCGCCGTGCCATGTGCCGCCTGTGGGAAAGCAGAGATCCCCAGTGCTGTTGTGCCTGTGGATAGGCTGCACGGGGACAGTGAAGAGCAGCATGAGCTTTCAGGGCTGGCACCTTCCTTGTGGGACAAGGAGCCGGACGTTTGCCTTTTCAGAAGGAGAGTCTGCCGAGTGCAAGCGCCGTGAGATGTGCTGCCCTTGGGAAAGCACAGATCCCCAGTGCTGTTGTGCCTGTGGATAGGCTACACGATGACGGTGAAGACCAGCAAGAGCTTTCAGGGCTGGCACCTTCCTTGTGGGAGAAGGAGCCGGACGTTTGCCTTTTCGGTAAGAGGCTCTGCCGAGAACGAGCGCCGTGCCATGTGCCGCCTGTGGGAAAGCAGAGATCCCCAGTGATGTTGTGCCTGTGGATAGGCTGCACGGGGACGGTGAAGACCAGCATGAGCTTTCAGGGCTGGCATCTTCCTTATGGGAGAAGGAGTCGGACGTTTGACTTTTCGGAAAGAGGCTCTGCCGAGAACGAGCGCCGTGCCATGTGCCGCCCTTGGGAAAGCAAAGATCCCCAGTGCTGTTGTGCCTGTGGATAGGCTGCACGATGACGGTGAAGACCAGCATGAGCTTTCAGGGCTGGCACCTTCCTTGTGGGACAAGGAGCCGGACGTTTGCCTTTTCGGAAAGAGGCGCTGCCGAGAACAAGCGCCGTGCCATGTGCCCCCTGTGGGAAAGCAGAGATCCCCAGTGCTGTTGTGCCTGTGGATAGGCTGCACGGGGACAGTGAAGAGCAGCATGAGCTTTCAGGGCTGGCACCTTCCTTGTGGGAGAAGGAGTCGGACGTTTGCCTTTTCAGAAGGAGAGTCTGCCGAGTACAAGCGCCGTGAGATGTGCCGCCTGTGGGAAAGCACGGATCCCCAGTGCTGTTGTGCCTGTGGATAGGCTGCACAGGGACAGTGAAGAGCAGCATGAGCTTTCAGGGCTGGCATCTTCCTTGTGGGAGAAGGAGCCGGACGTTTGCCTTTTCGGAAAGAGGCTCTGCCGAGAACGAACACCGTGAGGTCTACGGTTCCTGGGCAAGCACGGATCCCCAGTGGAGTTGTGCCTGTGGATAGGCTGCACGGGGACAGTGAAGAGCAGCATGAGCTTTCAGGGCTGGCACCTTCCTTGTGGGAGAAGGAGCCGGACGTTTGCCTTTTCGGTAAGAGGCTCTGCCGAGAACGAGCGCCGTGCCATGTGCCGCCTGTGGGAAAGCACAGATCCCCAGTGGTGTTGTGCCTGTGGATAGGCTGCACAGGGACGGTGAAGAGCAGCATGAGCTTTCAGGGCTGGCACCTTCCTTGTGGGAGAAGGAGCCGGACGTTTGCCTTTTCGGAAAGAGGCTCTGCTGAGAACGATCACCGTGAGGTCTACCTTTCCTGGGCAAGCACGGATCCCCAGTGGTGTTGTGCCTGTGGATAGGCTGCACGGGGACAGTGAAGAGCAGCATGAGCTTTCAGGGCTGGCACCTTCCTTGTGGGACAAGGAGCCGGACATTTGCCTTTTCGGAAGGAGAGTCTGCCGAGTACAAGCGCCGTGAGATGTGCTGCCCTTGGGAAAGCACAGATCCCCAGTGCTGTTGTGCCTGTGGATAGGCTACACGATGACGGTGAAGACCAGCAAGAGCTTTCAGGGCTGGCACCTTCCTTGTGGGAGAAGGAGCCGGACGTTTGCCTTTTCGGAAGGAGAGTCTGCCGAGTACAAGCGCCGTGAGACGTGCCGCCCTTGGGAAAGCACAGATCCCCAGTGGTGTTGTGCCTGTTTATAGGCTGCACAGGGACAGTGAAGAGCAGCATGAGCTTTCAGGGCTGGCACCTTCCTTGTGGGAGAAGGAGCCGGATGTTTGCCTTTTCGGTAAGAGGCTCTGCCGAGAACGAGCGCCGTGCCATGTGCCGCCTGTGGGAAGGCAGAGATCCCCAGTGCTGTTGTGCCTCTGGATAGGCTGCACAGGGACAGTGAAGAGCAGCAGGAGCTTTCAGGGCTGGTACCTTCCTTGTGGGAGAAGGAGCCGGACGTTTGCCTTTTCGGAAAGAGGGTCTGCTGAGAACAAACACCGTGAGGTGTACCGTTCCTGGGCAAGTATAGATCCACAATGCTGTTGTGCCTGTGGATAGGCTGCACAGGTGCAATGAAGAGCAGCATGAGCTTTCAGGGCTGGCACCTTCCTTGTGGGAGAAGGAGCCGGACGTTTGCCTTTTCGGAAAGAGGCTCTGCCGACATTTACCACCGTGAGATGTGCCGCCTGTGGGAAAGCACAGATCCCCAGTGCTGTTGTGCCTGTGGATAGGCTGCACGATGACGGTGAAGAGCAGCAAGAGCTTTCAGGGCTGGCACCTTCCTTGTGGGACAAGGAGCCGGACGTTTGCCTTTTCGGTAAGAGGCTCTGCCGAGAACGAGCGCCGTGCCATGTGCCGCCTGTGGGAAAGCAGAGATCCCCAGTGGTGTTGTGCCTGTGGATAGGCTGCACGGGGACAGTGAAGAGCAGCATGAGCTTTCAGGGCTGGCACCTTCCTTGTGGGACAAGGAGCCGGACGATTGCCTTTTCAGAAGGAGAGTCTGCCGAGTACAAGCGCCATGAAATGTGCCGCCTGTGGGAAAGCACAGATCCCCAGTGCTGTTGTACCTGTGGATAGGCTGCACGGGGACGGTGAAGAGCAGCATGAGCTTTCAGGGCTGGCACCGTCTTTGTGGGAGAAGGAGCCGGACGTTTGCCTTTTCGGAAAGATGCTCTGCTGACAACGAACACCGTGAGGTCTACCGTTCCTGGGCAAGCACGGATACCCAGTGGTGTTGTCCCTGTGCATAGGCTGCACGGGGACAGTGAAGAGTAGCATGAGCTTTCAGGGCTGGCACATTCCTGGTAGAGAAGGAGCCGGACGTTTGCCTTTTCGGAAAGAGGCTCTGCCGAGAACGAGCGCCGTGCCATGTGCCGCCCTTGGGAAAGCACAGATCCCCAGTGCTGATGTGCCTGTGGATAGGCTGCACGATGATGGTGAAGACCAGCATGAGCTTTCAGGGCTGGCACCTTCCTTGTGGGACAAGGAGCCGGACGTTTGCCTTTTCGGAAGGAGAGCCTGCCGAGTACAAGCGCCGTGCCATGTGCCGCCTGTGGGAAAGCACAGATACCCAGCGCTGTTGTGCCTGTGGATAGGCTGCACGGGGACAGTGAAGAGCAGCATGAGCTTTCAGGGCTGGCACCTTCCTTGTGGGAGAAGGAGCCGGACGTTTGCCTTTTCAGAAGGAGAGTCTGCCGAGTACAAGCGCCGTGAGATGTGCCGTCTGTGGGAAAGCAGAGATCCCCAGTGCTGTTGTGCCTGTGGATAGGCTGCACAGGGACAGTGAAGAGCAGCATGAGCTTTCAGGGCTGGCATCTTCCTTGTGGGAGAAGGAGCCGGACGTTTGCCTTTTCGGAAAGAGGCTCTGCCGAGAACGAGCGCCGTGCCATGTGCCGCCTGTGGGAAAGCACAGATCCCCAGTGCTATTCTGCCTGTGGATAGGCTGCACAGGGACGGTGAAGAGCAGCATGAGCTTTCAGGGCTGGCACCTTCCTTGTGGGAGAAGGAGCCGGATGTTTGCCTTTTCGGTAAGAGGCTCTGCCGAGAACGAGCGCCGTGCCAAGTGCCGCCTGTGGGAAAGCAGAGATCCCCAGTGCTGTTGTGCCTGTTGATAGGCTGCACAGGGACAGTGAAGAGCAGCATGAGCTTTCAGGGCTGGCATCTTCCTTGTGGGAGAAGGAATCGGACGTTTGACTTTTCGGAAAGAGGCTCTGCTGAGAACGATCACCGTGAGGTCTACCGTCCCTGGGCAAGCACGGATCCCCAGTGGTGTTGTGCCTGTGGATAGGCTGCACGGGGACAATGAAGAGCAGCATGAGCTTTCAGGGCTGGCACCTTCCTTGTGGGAGAAGGAGCCGGACGTTTGCCTTTTCGGAAGGAGAGTCTGCCGAGAACGAGCGCCGTGCCATGTGCCGCCTGTGGGAAAGCACGGATCCCCAGTGCTGTTGTGCCTGTGGATAGGCTGCACAGGGACAGTGAAGAGCAGCATGAGCTTTCAGGGCTGGCACCTTCCTTGTGGGAGAAGGAGCCGGACGTTTGCCTTTTCAGAAAGAGGGTCTGCTGAGAACGAACACCGTGAGGTGTACCATTCCTGGGCAAGTATAGATCCACAATGCTGTTGTGCCTGTGGATAGGCTGCACAGGTGCAATGAAGAGCAGCATGAGCTTTCAGGGCTGGCACCTTCCTTGTGGGACAAGGAGCCGGACGTTTGCCTTTTCAGAAAGAGGCTCTGCCCAGAACGAGCGCCGCGCCATGTGTCGCCTGTGGGAAAGCACAGATCCCCAGTGGTGTTGTGCCTGTGGATAGGCTACACGATGACGGTGAAGACCAGCAAGAGCTTTCAGGGCTGGCACCTTCCTTGTGGGAGAAGGAGCCGGACGTTTGCCTTTTCGGAAGGAGAGTCTGCCGAGTACAAGCACCGTGAGATGTGCCGCCCTTGGGAAAACACAGATCCCCAGTGCTGTTGTGCCTGTCGATAGGCTGCACGGGGATAGTGAAGAGTAGCATGAGCTTTCAGGTCTGGCACCTTCCTTGTGGGAGAAGGACCCGGACGTTTGCCTTTTCGGTAAGAGGCTCTGCCGAGAAGGAGCGCCGTGCCATGTGCCGCCTGTGGGAAAGCAGAGATCCCCAGTGGTGTTGTGCCTGTGGATAGGCTGCACGGGGACGTTGAAGAGCAGCATGAGCTTTCAGGGCTGGCATCTTCCTTGTGGGAGAAGGAGCCGGACGTTTGCCTTTTCGGAAAGAGTCTCTGCTGAGAACGATAACCGTAAGGTCTACCTTTCCTAGGCAAGCACGGATCGCCACTGGTGTTGTGCCTGTGGATAGGCTGCACGGGGACAGTGAAGAGCAGCATGAGCTTTCAGGGCTGGCACCTTCCTTGTGGGACAAGGAGCCGGACGTTTGCCTTTTCGGAAGGAGAGTCTGCCGAGTACAAGCGCCGTGAGATGTGCTGCCCTTGGAAAAGCAGAGATCCCCAGTGCTGTTGTGCCTGTGGATAGGTTACACGATGACAGTGAAGACCAGCAAGAGCTTTCAGGGCTGGCACCTTCCTTGTGGGAGAAGGAGCCGGACGTTTGCCTTTTCGGAAGGAGAGTCTGCCGAGTACAAGCGCCGTGACACGTGCCGCCCTTGGGAAAGCACAGATCCCCATTGCTGTTGTGCCTGTGGATAGGCTGCAAAGGGACAGTGAAGAGCAGCATGAGCTTTCAGGGCTGGCACCTTCCTTGTGGGAGAAGGAGCCGGACGTTTGCCTTTTCAGAAAGAGGGTCTGCTGAGAACGAACACCGTGAGGTGTACCGTTCCTGGGCAAGTATAGATCCACAATGCTGTTGTGCCTGTGGATAGGCTACACGATGACGGTGAAGACCAGCAAGAGCTTTCAGGGCTGGCACCTTCCTTGTGGGACAAGGAGCCGGACGATTGCCTTTTCGGAAGGAGAGTCTGCCGAGTACAAGCGCCGTGAGATGTGCTGCCCTTGGGAAAGCACAGATCACCAGTGCTGTTGTGCCTGTGGATAGGCAGCACGATGACGGTGAAGACCAGCAAGAGCTTTCAGGACTGGCACCTTCCTTGTGGGAGAAGGAGCTGGACATTTGCCTTTTCAGAAAGAGGCTCTGCCGAGAACGAGCGCCGTGCCATGTGCCGCCTGTGGGAAAGCACAGATCCCCAGTGCTGTTGTGCCTGTGGATAGGCTGCACAGGGACGGTGTAGAGCAGCAAGAGCTTTCAGGGCTGGCACCTTCCTTGTGGGACAAGGAGCCGGACGTTTGCCTTTTTGGAAAGAGGCTCTGCCGAGAACGAGCGCCGTTCCATGTGCCGTCTGTGGGAAAGCAGAGATCCCCAGTGCTGTTGTGCCTGTGGATAGGCTGCACGATGACGGTGAAGACCAGCAAGAGCTTTCAGGGCTGGCACCTTCCTTGTGGGAGAAGGAGTCGGACGTTTGCCTTTTCGGAAAGAGGCTCTGCTGAGAACGATCACCGTGAGGTCTACCTTTCCTGGGCAAGCACGGATCCCCAGTGGTGTTGTGCCTGTGCATAGGCTGCACGGGGACAATGAAGAGCAGCATGAGCTTTCAGGGCTGGCACCTTCCTTGTGGGAGAAGGAGCCGGACGTTTGCCTTTTCGGAAGGAGAGTCTGCCGAGTACAAGCACCGTGAGATGTGCCGCCCTTGGAAAAGCACAGATCCCCAGTGCTGTTGTGCCTGTGGATAGGCTGCACAGGGACAGTGAAGAGCAGCAGGAGCTTTCAGGGCTGGCACCTTCCTTGTGGGAGAAGGAGCCGGACGTTTGCCTTTTCGGAAAGAGGGTCTGCTGAGAACGAACACCGTGAGGTCTACCGTTCCTGGGCAAGTATAGATCCACAATGCTGTTGTGCCTGTGGATAGGCTGCACAGGTGCAATGAAGAGCAGCATGAGCTTTCAGGGCTGGCACCTTCC
Organism: Buteo buteo; assembly: GCF_964188355.1. Lineage (NCBI taxonomy): Eukaryota > Metazoa > Chordata > Aves > Accipitriformes > Accipitridae > Buteo > Buteo buteo. Next base: position 21,970,652 of record NC_134180.1, read on the forward strand.
TTGTGGGAGAAGGAGCCGGACGTTTGCCTTTTCGGAAAGAGGCTCTGCCGAGAACGACCACTGTGAGATGTGGCGTTTGTGGGAAAGCACAGATCCCCAGTGCTGTTGTGCCTGTGGATAGGCTGCACGATGACGGTGAAGACCAGCATGAGCCTTCAGGGCTGGCACCTTCCTTGTGGGAGAAGGAGTCGGACGTTTGCCTTTTCGGAAAGAGGCTCTGCTGAGAACAAACACCGTGAGGTCTACCTTTTCTGGGCAAGTACAGATCCACAATGCTGTTGTGCCTGTGGATAGGCTGCACAGGTGCAATGAAGACCAGCATGAGCTTTCAGGGCTGGCAGCTTCCTTGTGGGAGAAGGAGCCGGACGTTTGCCTTTTCGGCAACTGGCTCTGCTGAGAACGAACACCGTGAGGTGTACCGTTCCTTGGCAAGTACAGATCCACAATGCTGTTGTGCCTGTGGATAGGCTGCACAGGTGCAATGGAGACCAGCACGAGCTTTCAGGGCTGGAACCTTCCTTGTGGGAGAAGGAGCCGGACGTTTGCCTTTTCAGAAGGAGAGTCTGCCGAGTACAAGCGCCATGAAATGTGCCGCCTGTGGGAAAGCACAGATCCCCAGTGCTGTTGTGCCTGTGGATAGGCTGCACGGGGACGGTGAAGAGCAGCATGAGCTTTCAGGGCTGGCACCGTCTTTGTGGGAGAAGGAGCCGGACGTTTGCCTTTTCGGAAAGATGCTCTGCTGACAACGAACACCGTGAGGTCTACCGTTCCTGGGCAAGCACGGATACCCAGTGGTGTTGTCCCTGTGCATAGGCTGCACGGGGAAAGTGAAGAGTAGCATGAGCTTTCAGGGCTGGCACATTCGTGGTGGAGAAGGAGCCGGACGTTTGCCTTTTCGGAAAGAGGCTCTGCCGAGAACGAGCGCCGTGCCATGTGCCGCCCTTGGGAAAGCAAAGATCCCCAGTGCTGTTGTGCCTGTGGATAGGCTGCACGATGACGGTGAAGACCAGCATGAGCTTTCAGGGCTGGCACCTTCCTTGTGGGACAAGGAGCCGGACGTTTGCCTTTTCGGAAAGAGGCGCTGCCGAGAACAAGCGCCGTGCCATGTGCCGCCTGTGGGAAAGCAGAGATCCCCAGTGCTGTTGTGCCTGTGGATAGGCTGCACGGGGACAGTGAAGAGCAGCATGAGCTTTCAGGGCTGGCACCTTCCTTGTGGGACAAGGAGCCGGACGTTTGCCTTTTCAGAAGGAGAGTCTGCCGAGTGCAAGCGCCGTGAGATGTGCTGCCCTTGGGAAAGCACAGATCCCCAGTGCTGTTGTGCCTGTGGATAGGCTACACGATGACGGTGAAGACCAGCAAGAGCTTTCAGGGCTGGCACCTTCCTTGTGGGAGAAGGAGCCGGACGTTTGCCTTTTCGGTAAGAGGCTCTGCCGAGAACGAGCGCCGTGCCATGTGCCGCCTGTGGGAAAGCAGAGATCCCCAGTGATGTTGTGCCTGTGGATAGGCTGCACGGGGACGGTGAAGACCAGCATGAGCTTTCAGGGCTGGCATCTTCCTTATGGGAGAAGGAGTCGGACGTTTGACTTTTCGGAAAGAGGCTCTGCCGAGAACGAGCGCCGTGCCATGTGCCGCCCTTGGGAAAGCAAAGATCCCCAGTGCTGTTGTGCCTGTGGATAGGCTGCACGATGACGGTGAAGACCAGCATGAGCTTTCAGGGCTGGCACCTTCCTTGTGGGACAAGGAGCCGGACGTTTGCCTTTTCGGAAAGAGGCGCTGCCGAGAACAAGCGCCGTGCCATGTGCCGCCTGTGGGAAAGCAGAGATCCCCAGTGCTGTTGTGCCTGTGGATAGGCTGCACGGGGACAGTGAAGAGCAGCATGAGCTTTCAGGGCTGGCACCTTCCTTGTGGGAGAAGGAGTCGGACGTTTGCCTTTTCAGAAGGAGAGTCTGCCGAGTACAAGCGCCGTGAGATGTGCCGCCTGTGGGAAAGCACGGATCCCCAGTGCTGTTGTGCCTGTGGATAGGCTGCACAGGGACAGTGAAGAGCAGCATGAGCTTTCAGGGCTGGCATCTTCCTTGTGGGAGAAGGAGCCGGACGTTTGCCTTTTCGGAAAGAGGCTCTGCCGAGAACGAACACCGTGAGGTCTACGGTTCCTGGGCAAGCACGGATCCCCAGTGGAGTTGTGCCTGTGGATAGGCTGCACGGGGACAGTGAAGAGCAGCATGAGCTTTCAGGGCTGGCACCTTCCTTGTGGGAGAAGGAGCCGGACGTTTGCCTTTTCGGTAAGAGGCTCTGCCGAGAACGAGCGCCGTGCCATGTGCCGCCTGTGGGAAAGCACAGATCCCCAGTGGTGTTGTGCCTGTGGATAGGCTGCACAGGGACGGTGAAGAGCAGCATGAGCTTTCAGGGCTGGCACCTTCCTTGTGGGAGAAGGAGCCGGACGTTTGCCTTTTCGGAAAGAGGCTCTGCTGAGAACGATCACCGTGAGGTCTACCTTTCCTGGGCAAGCACGGATCCCCAGTGGTGTTGTGCCTGTGGATAGGCTGCACGGGGACAGTGAAGAGCAGCATGAGCTTTCAGGGCTGGCACCTTCCTTGTGGGACAAGGAGCCGGACATTTGCCTTTTCGGAAGGAGAGTCTGCCGAGTACAAGCGCCGTGAGATGTGCTGCCCTTGGGAAAGCACAGATCCCCAGTGCTGTTGTGCCTGTGGATAGGCTACACGATGACGGTGAAGACCAGCAAGAGCTTTCAGGGCTGGCACCTTCCTTGTGGGAGAAGGAGCCGGACGTTTGCCTTTTCGGAAGGAGAGTCTGCCGAGTACAAGCGCCGTGAGACGTGCCGCCCTTGGGAAAGCACAGATCCCCAGTGGTGTTGTGCCTGTTTATAGGCTGCACAGGGACAGTGAAGAGCAGCATGAGCTTTCAGGGCTGGCACCTTCCTTGTGGGAGAAGGAGCCGGATGTTTGCCTTTTCGGTAAGAGGCTCTGCCGAGAACGAGCGCCGTGCCATGTGCCGCCTGTGGGAAAGCAGAGATCCCCAGTGCTGTTGTGCCTCTGGATAGGCTGCACAGGGACAGTGAAGAGCAGCAGGAGCTTTCAGGGCTGGTACCTTCCTTGTGGGAGAAGGAGCCGGACGTTTGCCTTTTCGGAAAGAGGGTCTGCTGAGAACAAACACCGTGAGGTGTACCGTTCCTGGGCAAGTATAGATCCACAATGCTGTTGTGCCTGTGGATAGGCTGCACAGGTGCAATGAAGAGCAGCATGAGCTTTCAGGGCTGGCACCTTCCTTGTGGGAGAAGGAGCCGGACGTTTGCCTTTTCGGAAAGAGGCTCTGCCGACATTTACCACCGTGAGATGTGCCGCCTGTGGGAAAGCACAGATCCCCAGTGCTGTTGTGCCTGTGGATAGGCTGCACGATGACGGTGAAGAGCAGCAAGAGCTTTCAGGGCTGGCACCTTCCTTGTGGGACAAGGAGCCGGACGTTTGCCTTTTCGGTAAGAGGCTCTGCCGAGAACGAGCGCCGTGCCATGTGCCGCCTGTGGGAAAGCAGAGATCCCCAGTGGTGTTGTGCCTGTGGATAGGCTGCACGGGGACAGTGAAGAGCAGCATGAGCTTTCAGGGCTGGCACCTTCCTTGTGGGACAAGGAGCCGGACGATTGCCTTTTCAGAAGGAGAGTCTGCCGAGTACAAGCGCCATGAAATGTGCCGCCTGTGGGAAAGCACAGATCCCCAGTGCTGTTGTACCTGTGGATAGGCTGCACGGGGACGGTGAAGAGCAGCATGAGCTTTCAGGGCTGGCACCGTCTTTGTGGGAGAAGGAGCCGGACGTTTGCCTTTTCGGAAAGATGCTCTGCTGACAACGAACACCGTGAGGTCTACCGTTCCTGGGCAAGCACGGATACCCAGTGGTGTTGTCCCTGTGCATAGGCTGCACGGGGACAGTGAAGAGTAGCATGAGCTTTCAGGGCTGGCACATTCCTGGTAGAGAAGGAGCCGGACGTTTGCCTTTTCGGAAAGAGGCTCTGCCGAGAACGAGCGCCGTGCCATGTGCCGCCCTTGGGAAAGCACAGATCCCCAGTGCTGATGTGCCTGTGGATAGGCTGCACGATGATGGTGAAGACCAGCATGAGCTTTCAGGGCTGGCACCTTCCTTGTGGGACAAGGAGCCGGACGTTTGCCTTTTCGGAAGGAGAGCCTGCCGAGTACAAGCGCCGTGCCATGTGCCGCCTGTGGGAAAGCACAGATACCCAGCGCTGTTGTGCCTGTGGATAGGCTGCACGGGGACAGTGAAGAGCAGCATGAGCTTTCAGGGCTGGCACCTTCCTTGTGGGAGAAGGAGCCGGACGTTTGCCTTTTCAGAAGGAGAGTCTGCCGAGTACAAGCGCCGTGAGATGTGCCGTCTGTGGGAAAGCAGAGATCCCCAGTGCTGTTGTGCCTGTGGATAGGCTGCACAGGGACAGTGAAGAGCAGCATGAGCTTTCAGGGCTGGCATCTTCCTTGTGGGAGAAGGAGCCGGACGTTTGCCTTTTCGGAAAGAGGCTCTGCCGAGAACGAGCGCCGTGCCATGTGCCGCCTGTGGGAAAGCACAGATCCCCAGTGCTATTCTGCCTGTGGATAGGCTGCACAGGGACGGTGAAGAGCAGCATGAGCTTTCAGGGCTGGCACCTTCCTTGTGGGAGAAGGAGCCGGATGTTTGCCTTTTCGGTAAGAGGCTCTGCCGAGAACGAGCGCCGTGCCAAGTGCCGCCTGTGGGAAAGCAGAGATCCCCAGTGCTGTTGTGCCTGTTGATAGGCTGCACAGGGACAGTGAAGAGCAGCATGAGCTTTCAGGGCTGGCACCTTCCTTGTGGGAGAAGGAGCCGGACGTTTGCCTTTTCAGAAAGAGGGTCTGCTGAGAACGAACACCGTGAGGTGTACCGTTCCTGGGCAAGTATAGATCCACAATGCTGTTGTGCCTGTGGATAGGCTGCACAGGTGCAATGCAGAGCAGCATGAGCTTTCAGGGCTGGCACCTTCTTTGTGGGAGAAGGAGCCGGACACTTGCCTTTTCAGAAAGAGGCTCTGCCGAGAACGAGCGCCGCGCCATGTGCCGCCTGTGGGAAAGCACAGATCCCCAGTGCTGTTGTGCCTGTGGATAGGCTGCACGGGGACGGTGAAGAGGAGCATGAGCTTTCAGGGCTGGCACCTTCCTTGTGGGACAAGGAGCCGGACGTTTGCCTTTTCAGAAAGAGGCTCTGCCCAGAACGAGCGCCGCGCCATGTGTCGCCTGTGGGAAAGCACAGATCCCCAGTGGTGTTGTGCCTGTGGATAGGCTACACGATGACGGTGAAGACCAGCAAGAGCTTTCAGGGCTGGCACCTTCCTTGTGGGAGAAGGAGCCGGACGTTTGCCTTTTCGGAAAGAGGCTCTGCTGAGAACGAACACCGTGAGGTCTACCGTTCCTGGGCAAGCACGGATCCCCAGTGGAGTTGTGCCTGTGGATAGGCTGCACAGGGACAGTGAAGAGCAGCATGAGCTTTCAGGGCTGGCACCTTCCTTGTGGGAGAAGGACCCGGACGTTTGCCTTTTCGGTAAGAGGCTCTGCCGAGAAGGAGCGCCGTGCCATGTGCCGCCTGTGGGAAAGCAGAGATCCCCAGTGGTGTTGTGCCTGTGGATAGGCTGCACGGGGACGGTGAAGAGCAGCATGAGCTTTCAGGGCTGGCATCTTCCTTGTGGGAGAAGGAGCCGGACGTTTGCCTTTTCGGAAAGAGTCTCTGCTGAGAACGATAACCGTAAGGTCTACCTTTCCTGGGCAAGCACGGATCGCCACTGGTGTTGTGCCTGTGGATAGGCTGCACGGGGACAGTGAAGAGCAGCATGAGCTTTCAGGGCTGGCACCTTCCTTGTGGGACCTGGAGCCGGACGTTTGCCTTTTCGGAAGGAGAGTCTGCCGAGTACAAGCGCCGTGAGATGTGCTGCCCTTGGAAAAGCACAGATCCCCAGTGCTGTTGTGCCTGTGGATAGGTTACACGATGACAGTGAAGACCAGCAAGAGCTTTCAGGGCTGGCACCTTCCTTGTGGGAGAAGGAGCCGGACGTTTGCCTTTTCGGAAGGAGAGTCTGCCGAGTACAAGCGCCGTGACACGTGCCGCCCTTGGGAAAGCACAGATCCCCATTGCTGTTGTGCCTGTGGATAGGCTGCAAAGGGACAGTGAAGAGCAGCATGAGCTTTCAGGGCTGGCACCTTCCTTGTGGGAGAAGGAGCCGGACGTTTGCCTTTTCGGAAGGAGAGTCTGCCGAGAACGAGCGCCGTGCCATGTGCCGCCTGTGGGAAAGCAGAGATCCCCAGTGCTGTTGTGCCTGTGGATAGGCTGCACAGGGACAGTGAAGAGCAGCATGAGCTTTCAGGGCTGGCACCTTCCTTGTGGGAGAAGGAGCCGGACGTTTGCCTTTTCAGAAAGAGGGTCTGCTGAGAACGAACACCGTGAGGTGTACCGTTCCTGGGCAAGTATAGATCCACAATGCTGTTGTGCCTGTGGATAGGCTGCACAGGTGCAATGAAGAGCAGCATGAGCTTTCAGGGCTGGCACCTTCCTTGTGGGAGAAGGAGCCGGACACTTGCCTTTTCAGAAAGAGGCTCTGCCAAGAACGAGCGCCGCGCCATGTGCCGCCTGTGGGAAAGCACAGATCCCCAGTGCTGTTGTGCCTGTGGATAGGCTGCACGGGGACGGTGAAGAGGAGCATGAGCTTTCAGGGCTGGCACCTTCCTTGTGGGACAAGGAGCCGGACGTTTGCCTTTTCAGAAAGAGGCTCTGCCGAGAACGAGCGCCGCGCCATGTGTCGCCTGTGGGAAAGCACAGATCCCCAGTGCTGTTGTGCCTGTGGATAGGCTGCACGGGGACGGTGAAGAGGAGCATGAGCTTTCAGGGCTGGCACCTTCCTTGTGGGACAAGGAGCCGGACGTTTGCCTTTTCGGAAAGAGTCTCTGCCGAGAACGAGCGCCGTGCCATGTGCCGCCTGTGGGAAAGCAGAGATCCCCAGTGCTGTTGTGCCTGTGGATAGGCTGCACGGGGACGGTGAAGACCAGCAAGAGCTTTCAGGGCTGGCACCTTCCTTGTGGGAGAAGGAGCCGGACGTTTGCCTTTTCGGAAAGAGGCTCTGCTTAGAACGAACACCGTGAGGTCTACCGTTCCTGGGCAAGCACGGATCCCCAGTGCTGTTGTGCCTGTGAATAGGCTACACGATGACGGTGAAGACCAGCAAGAGCTTTCAGGGCTGGCACCTTCCTTGTGGGACAAGGAGCCGGACGATTGCCTTTTCGGAAGGAGAGTCTGCCGAGTACAAGCGCCGTGAGATGTGCTGCCCTTGGGAAAGCACAGATCACCAGTGCTGTTGTGCCTGTGGATAGGCAGCACGATGACGGTGAAGACCAGCAAGAGCTTTCAGGGCTGGCACCTTCCTTGTGGGAGAAGGAGCTGGACATTTGCCTTTTCAGAAAGAGGCTCTGCCGAGAACGAGCGCCGTGCCATGTGCCGCCTGTGGGAAAGCACAGATCCCCAGTGCTGTTGTGCCTGTGGATAGGCTGCACAGGGACGGTGTAGAGCAGCAAGAGCTTTCAGGGCTGGCACCTTCCTTGTGGGACAAGGAGCCGGACGTTTGCCTTTTTGGAAAGAGGCTCTGCCGAGAACGAGCGCCGTTCCATGTGCCGTCTGTGGGAAAGCAGAGATCCCCAGTGCTGTTGTGCCTGTGGATAGGCTGCACGATGACGGTGAAGACCAGCAAGAGCTTTCAGGGCTGGCACCTTCCTTGTGGGAGAAGGAGTCGGACGTTTGCCTTTTCGGAAAGAGGCTCTGCTGAGAACGATCACCATGAGGTCTACCTTTCCTGGGCAAGCACGGATCCCCAGTGGTGTTGTGCCTGTGCATAGGCTGCACGGGGACAATGAAGAGCAGCATGAGCTTTCAGGGCTGGCACCTTCCTTGTGGGAGAAGGAGCCGGACGTTTGCCTTTTCGGAAGGAGAGTCTGCCGAGTACAAGCACCGTGAGATGTGCCGCCCTTGGAAAAGCACAGATCCCCAGTGCTGTTGTGCCTGTGGATAGGCTGCACAGGGACAGTGAAGAGCAGCAGGAGCTTTCAGGGCTGGCACCTTCCTTGTGGGAGAAGGAGCCGGACGTTTGCCTTTTCGGAAAGAGGGTCTGCTGAGAACGAACACCGTGAGGTCTACCGTTCCTGGGCAAGTATAGATCCACAATGCTGTTGTGCCTGTGGATAGGCTGCACAGGTGCAATGAAGAGCAGCATGAGCTTTCAGGGCTGGCACCTTCCTTGTGGGAGAAGGAGCCGGACGTTTGCCTTTTCGGAAAGAGGCTCTGCCGAGAACGACCACTGTGAGATGTGGCGTTTGTGGGAAAGCACAGATCCCCAGTGCTGTTGTGCCTGTGGATAGGCTGCACGATGACGGTGAAGACCAGCATGAGCCTTCAGGGCTGGCACCTTCCTTGTGGGAGAAGGAGTCGGACGTTTGCCTTTTCGGAAAGAGGCTCTGCTGAGAACAAACACCGTGAGGTCTACCTTTTCTGGGCAAGTACAGATCCACAATGCTGTTGTGCCTGTGGATAGGCTGCACAGGTGCAATGAAGACCAGCATGAGCTTTCAGGGCTGGCAGCTTCCTTGTGGGAGAAGGAGCCGGACGTTTGCCTTTTCGGAAAGAGGCTCTGCTGAGAACAAACACCGTGAGGTGTACCGTTCCTTGGCAAGTACAGATCCACAATGCTGTTGTGCCTGTGGATAGGCTGCACAGGTGCAATGGAGACCAGCACGAGCTTTCAGGGCTGGAACCTTCCTTGTGGGAGAAGGAGCCGGACGTTTGCCTTTTCAGAAGGAGAGTCTGCCGAGTACAAGCGCCATGAAATGTGCCGCCTGTGGGAAAGCACAGATCCCCAGTGCTGTTGTGCCTGTGGATAGGCTGCACTGGGACGGTGAAGAGCAGCATGAGCTTTCAGGGCTGGCACCGTCTTTGTGGGAGAAGGAGCCGGACGTTTGCCTTTTCGGAAAGATGCTCTGCTGACAACGAACACCGTGAGGTCTACCGTTCCTGGGCAAGCACGGATACCCAGTGGTGTTGTCCCTGTGCATAGGCTGCACGGGGAAAGTGAAGAGTAGCATGAGCTTTCAGGGCTGGCACATTCGTGGTGGAGAAGGAGCCGGACGTTTGCCTTTTCGGAAAGAGGCTCTGCCGAGAACGAGCGCCGTGCCATGTGCCGCCCTTGGGAAAGCACAGATCCCCAGTGCTGATGTGCCTGTGGATAGGCTGCACGATGATGGTGAAGACCAGCATGAGATTTCAGGGCTGGCACCTTCCTTGTGGGACAAGGAGCCGGACGTTTGCCTTTTCGGAAGGAGAGCCTGCCGAGTACAAGCGCCGTGCCATGTGCCGCCTGTGGGAAAGCACAGATACCCAGCGCTGTTGTGCCTGTGGATAGGCTGCACGGGGACAGTGAAGAGCAGCATGAGCTTTCAGGGCTGGCACCTTCCTTGTGGGAGAAGGAGCCGGACGTTTGCCTTTTCAGAAGGAGAGTCTGCCGAGTACAAGCGCCGTGAGATGTGCCGTCTGTGGGAAAGCAGAGATCCCCAGTGCTGTTGTGCCTGTGGATAGGCTGCACAGGGACAGTGAAGAGCAGCATGAGCTTTCAGGGCTGGCATCTTCCTTGTGGGAGAAGGAGCCGGACGTTTGCCTTTTCGGAAAGAGGCTCTGCCGAGAACGAGCGCCGTGCCATGTGCCGCCTGTGGGAAAGCACAGATCCCCAGTGCTATTCTGCCTGTGGATAGGCTGCACAGGGACGGTGAAGAGCAGCATGAGCTTTCAGGGCTGGCACCTTCCTTGTGGGAGAAGGAGCCGGATGTTTGCCTTTTCGGTAAGAGGCTCTGCCGAGAACGAGCGCCGTGCCAAGTGCCGCCTGTGGGAAAGCAGAGATCCCCAGTGCTGTTGTGCCTGTTGATAGGCTGCACAGGGACAGTGAAGAGCAGCATGAGCTTTCAGGGCTGGCACCTTCCTTGTGGGAGAAGGAGCCGGACGTTTGCCTTTTCAGAAAGAGGGTCTGCTGAGAACGAACACCGTGAGGTGTACCGTTCCTGGGCAAGTATAGATCCACAATGCTGTTGTGCCTGTGGATAGGCTGCACAGGTGCAATGCAGAGCAGCATGAGCTTTCAGGGCTGGCACCTTCTTTGTGGGAGAAGGAGCCGGACACTTGCCTTTTCAGAAAGAGGCTCTGCCGAGAACGAGCGCCGCGCCATGTGCCGCCTGTGGGAAAGCACAGATCCCCAGTGCTGTTGTGCCTGTGGATAGGCTGCACGGGGACGGTGAAGAGGAGCATGAGCTTTCAGGGCTGGCACCTTCCTTGTGGGACAAGGAGCCGGACGTTTGCCTTTTCAGAAAGAGGCTCTGCCCAGAACGAGCGCCGCGCCATGTGTCGCCTGTGGGAAAGCACAGATCCCCAGTGGTGTTGTGCCTGTGGATAGGCTACACGATGACGGTGAAGACCAGCAAGAGCTTTCAGGGCTGGCACCTTCCTTGTGGGAGAAGGAGCCGGACGTTTGCCTTTTCGGAAGGAGAGTCTGCCGAGTACAAGCACCGTGAGATGTGCCGCCCTTGGGAAAACACAGATCCCCAGTGCTGTTGTGCCTGTCGATAGGCTGCACGGGGACAGTGAAGAGTAGCATGAGCTTTCAGGGCTGGCACCTTCCTTGTGGGAGAAGGAGCCGGACGTTTGCCTTTTCGGAAAGAGGCTCTGCTGAGAACGAACACCGTGAGGTCTACCGTTCCTGGGCAAGCACGGATCCCCAGTGGAGTTGTGCCTGTGGATAGGCTGCACAGGGACAGTGAAGAGCAGCATGAGCTTTCAGGGCTGGCACCTTCCTTGTGGGAGAAGGACCCGGACGTTTGCCTTTTCGGTAAGAGGCTCTGCCGAGAAGGAGCGCCGTGCCATGTGCCGCCTGTGGGAAAGCAGAGATCCCCAGTGGTGTTGTGCCTGTGGATAGGCTGCACGGGGACGGTGAAGAGCAGCATGAGCTTTCAGGGCTGGCATCTTCCTTGTGGGAGAAGGAGCCGGACGTTTGCCTTTTCGGAAAGAGTCTCTGCTGAGAACGATAACCGTAAGGTCTACCTTTCCTGGGCAAGCACGGATCGCCACTGGTGTTGTGCCTGTGGATAGGCTGCACGGGGACAGTGAAGAGCAGCATGAGCTTTCAGGGCTGGCACCTTCCTTGTGGGACCTGGAGCCGGACGTTTGCCTTTTCGGAAGGAGAGTCTGCCGAGTACAAGCGCCGTGAGATGTGCTGCCCTTGGAAAAGCACAGATCCCCAGTGCTGTTGTGCCTGTGGATAGGCTGCAAAGGGACAGTGAAGACCAGCATGAGCTTTCAGGGCTGGCACCTTCCTTGTGGGAGAAGGAGCCGGACGTTTGCCTTTTCGGAAGGAGAGTCTGCCGAGAACGAGCGCCGTGCCATGTGCCGCCTGTGGGAAAGCAGAGATCCCCAGTGCTGTTGTGCCTGTGGATAGGCTGCACAGGGACAGTGAAGAGCAGCATGAGCTTTCAGGGCTGGCACCTTCCTTGTGGGAGAAGGAGCCGGACGTTTGCCTTTTCAGAAAGAGAGTCTGCTGAGAACGAACACCGTGAGGTGTACCGTTCCTGGGCAAGTATAGATCCACAATGCTGTTGTGCCTGTGGATAGGCTGCACAGGTGCAATGAAGAGCAGCATGAGCTTTCAGGGCTGGCACCTTCCTTGTGGGAGAAGGAGCCGGACACTTGCCTTTTCAGAAAGAGGCTCTGCCAAGAACGAGCGCCGCGCCATGTGCCGCCTGTGGGAAAGCACAGATCCCCAGTGCTGTTGTGCCTGTGGATAGGCTGCACGGGGACGGTGAAGAGGAGCATGAGCTTTCAGGGCTGGCACCTTCCTTGTGGGACAAGGAGCCGGACGTTTGCCTTTTCAGAAAGAGGCTCTGCCGAGAACGAGCGCCGCGCCATGTGTCGCCTGTGGGAAAGCACAGATCCCCAGTGCTGTTGTGCCTGTGGATAGGCTGCACGGGGACGGTGAAGAGGAGCATGAGCTTTCAGGGCTGGCACCTTCCTTGTGGGACAAGGAGCCGGACGTTTGCCTTTTCGGAAAGAGTCTCTGCCGAGAACGAGCGCCGTGCCATGTGCCGCCTGTGGGAAAGCAGAGATCCCCAGTGCTGTTGTGCCTGTGGATAGGCTGCACGGGGACGGTGAAGACCAGCAAGAGCTTTCAGGGCTGGCACCTTCCTTGTGGGAGAAGGAGCCGGACGTTTGCCTTTTCGGAAAGAGGCTCTGCTTAGAACGAACACCGTGAGGTCTACCGTTCCTGGGCAAGCACGGATCCCCAGTGCTGTTGTGCCTGTGAATAGGCTACACGATGACGGTGAAGACCAGCAAGAGCTTTCAGGGCTGGCACCTTCCTTGTGGGACAAGGAGCCGGACGATTGCCTTTTCGGAAGGAGAGTCTGCCAAGTACAAGCGCCGTGAGATGTGCTGCCCTTGGGAAAGCACAGATCACCAGTGCTGTTGTGCCTGTGGATAGGCAGCACGATGACGGTGAAGACCAGCAAGAGCTTTCAGGGCTGGCACCTTCCTTGTGGGAGAAGGAGCTGGACATTTGCCTTTTCAGAAAGAGGCTCTGCCGAGAACGAGCGCCGTGCCATGTGCCGCCTGTGGGAAAGCACAGATCCCCAGTGCTGTTGTGCCTGTGGATAGGCTGCACAGGGACGGTGTAGAGCAGCAAGAGCTTTCAGGGCTGGCACCTTCCTTGTGGGACAAGGAGCCGGACGTTTGCCTTTTTGGAAAGAGGCTCTGCCGAGAACGAGCGCCGTTCCATGTGCCGTCTGTGGGAAAGCAGAGATCCCCAGTGCTGTTGTGCCTGTGGATAGGCTGCACGATGACGGTGAAGACCAGCAAGAGCTTTCAGGGCTGGCACCTTCCTTGTGGGAGAAGGAGTCGGACGTTTGCCTTTTCGGAAAGACGCTCTGCTGAGAACGATCACCATGAGGTCTACCTTTCCTGGGCAAGCACGGATCCCCAGTGGTGTTGTGCCTGTGCATAGGCTGCACGGGGACAATGAAGAGCAGCATGAGCTTTCAGGGCTGGCACCTTCCTTGTGGGAGAAGGAGCCGGACGTTTGCCTTTTCGGAAGGAGAGTCTGCCGAGTACAAGCACCGTGAGATGTGCCGCCCTTGGAAAAGCACAGATCCCCAGTGCTGTTGTGCCTGTGGATAGGCTGCACAGGGACAGTGAAGAGCAGCAGGAGCTTTCAGGGCTGGCACCTTCCTTGTGGGAGAAGGAGCCGGACGTTTGCCTTTTCGGAAAGAGGGTCTGCTGAGAACGAACACCGTGAGGTCTACCGTTCCTGGGCAAGTATAGATCCACAATGCTGTTGTGCCTGTGGATAGGCTGCACAGGTGCAATGAAGAGCAGCATGAGCTTTCAGGGCTGGCACCTTCCTTGTGGGAGAAGGAGCCGGACGTTTGCCTTTTCGGAAAGAGGCTCTGCCGAGAACGACCACTGTGAGATGTGGCGTTTGTGGGAAAGCACAGATCCCCAGTGCTGTTGTGCCTGTGGATAGGCTGCACGATGACGGTGAAGACCAGCATGAGCCTTCAGGGCTGGCACCTTCCTTGTGGGAGAAGGAGTCGGACGTTTGCCTTTTCGGAAAGAGGCTCTGCTGAGAACAAACACCGTGAGGTCTACCTTTTCTGGGCAAGTACAGATCCACAATGCTGTTGTGCCTGTGGATAGGCTGCACAGGTGCAATGAAGACCAGCATGAGCTTTCAGGGCTGGCAGCTTCCTTGTGGGAGAAGGAGCCGGACGTTTGCCTTTTCGGCAACTGGCTCTGCTGAGAACAAACACCGTGAGGTGTACCGTTCCTTGGCAAGTACAGATCCACAATGCTGTTGTGCCTGTGGATAGGCTGCACAGGTGCAATGGAGACCAGCACGAGCTTTCAGGGCTGGAACCTTCCTTGTGGGAGAAGGAGCCGGACGTTTGCCTTTTCAGAAGGAGAGTCTGCCGAGTACAAGCGCCATGAAATGTGCCGCCTGTGGGAAAGCACAGATCCCCAGTGCTGTTGTGCCTGTGGATAGGCTGCACTGGGACGGTGAAGAGCAGCATGAGCTTTCAGGGCTGGCACCGTCTTTGTGGGAGAAGGAGCCGGACGTTTGCCTTTTCGGAAAGATGCTCTGCTGACAACGAACACCGTGAGGTCTACCGTTCCTGGGCAAGCACGGATACCCAGTGGTGTTGTCCCTGTGCATAGGCTGCACGGGGAAAGTGAAGAGTAGCATGAGCTTTCAGGGCTGGCACATTCGTGGTGGAGAAGGAGCCGGACGTTTGCCTTTTCGGAAAGAGGCTCTGCCGAGAACGAGCGCCGTGCCATGTGCCGCCCTTGGGAAAGCAAAGATCCCCAGTGCTGTTGTGCCTGTGGATAGGCTGCACGATGACGGTGAAGACCAGCATGAGCTTTCAGGGCTGGCACCTTCCTTGTGGGACAAGGAGCCGGACGTTTGCCTTTTCGGAAAGAGGCGCTGCCGAGAACAAGCGCCGTGCCATGTGCCGCCTGTGGGAAAGCAGAGATCCCCAGTGCTGTTGTGCCTGTGGATAGGCTGCACGGGGACAGTGAAGAGCAGCATGAGCTTTCAGGGCTGGCACCTTCCTTGTGGGAGAAGGAGCCGGACGTTTGCCTTTTCAGAAGGAGAGTCTGCCGAGTACAAGCGCCGTGAGATGTGCCGCCTGTGGGAAAGCACGGATCCCCAGTGCTGTTGTGCCTGTGGATAGGCTGCACAGGGACAGTGAAGAGCAGCATGAGCTTTCAGGGCTGGCATCTTCCTTGTGGGAGAAGGAGCCGGACGTTTGCCTTTTCGGAAAGAGGCTCTGCCGAGAACGAACACCGTGAGGTCTACGGTTCCTGGGCAAGCACGGATCCCCAGTGGAGTTGTGCCTGTGGATAGGCTGCACGGGGACAGTGAAGAGCAGCATGAGCTTTCAGGGCTGGCACCTTCCTTGTGGGAGAAGGAGCCGGACGTTTGCCTTTTCGGAAAGAGGCTCTGCCGAGAACGAGCGCCGTGCCATGTGCCGCCTGTGGGAAAGCACAGATCCCCAGTGGTGTTGTGCCTGTGGATAGGCTGCACAGGGACGGTGAAGAGCAGCATGAGCTTTCAGGGCTGGCACCTTCCTTGTGGGAGAAGGAGGCGGACGTTTGCCTTTTCGGAAAGAGGCTCTGCTGAGAACGATCACCGTGAGGTCTACCTTTCCTGGGCAAGCACGGATCCCCAGTGGTGTTGTGCCTGTGGATAGGCTGCACGGGGACAGTGAAGAGCAGCATGAGCTTTCAGGGCTGGCACCTTCCTTGTGGGACAAGGAGCCGGACATTTGCCTTTTCGGAAGGAGAGTCTGCCGAGTACAAGCGCCGTGAGATGTGCTGCCCTTGGGAAAGCACAGATCCCCAGTGCTGTTGTGCCTGTGGATAGGCTACACGATGACGGTGAAGACCAGCAAGAGCTTTCAGGGCTGGCACCTTCCTTGTGGGAGAAGGAGCCGGACGTTTGCCTTTTCGGAAGGAGAGTCTGCCGAGTACAAGCGCCGTGAGACGTGCCGCCCTTGGGAAAGCACAGATCCCCAGTGGTGTTGTGCCTGTTTATAGGCTGCACAGGGACAGTGAAGAGCAGCATGAGCTTTCAGGGCTGGCACCTTCCTTGTGGGAGAAGGAGCCGGATGTTTGCCTTTTCGGAAAGAGGCTCTGCCGACAACGACCACCCAAATGTGCCGTCTGTGGGAAAGCACGGATCCCCAGTGCTGTTGTGCCTGTGGATAGGCTGCACGATGACGGTGAAGACCAGCATGAGCTTTCAGGGCTGGCACCTTCCTTGTGGGAGAAGGAGCCGGATGTTTGCCTTTTCGGTAAGAGGCTCTGCCGAGAACGAGCGCCGTGCCATGTGCCGCCTGTGGGAAAGCAGAGATCCCCAGTGCTGTTGTGCCTCTGGATAGGCTGCACAGGGACAGTGAAGAGCAGCAGGAGCTTTCAGGGCTGGCACCTTCCTTGTGGGAGAAGGAGCCGGACGTTTGCCTTTTCGGAAAGAGGCTCTGCCGACATTTACCACCGTGAGATGTGTCGCCTGTGGGAAAGCACAGATCCCCAGTGCTGTTGTGCCTGTGGATAGGCTGCACGATGACGGTGAAGAGCAGCAAGAGCTTTCAGGGCTGGCACCTTCCTTGTGGGACAAGGAGCCGGACGTTTGCCTTTTCGGTAAGAGGCTCTGCCGAGAACGAGCGCCGTGCCATGTGCCGCCTGTGGGAAAGCAGAGATCCCCAGTGGTGTTGTGCCTGTGGATAGGCTGCACGGGGACAGTGAAGAGCAGCATGAGCTTTCAGGGCTGGCACCTTCCTTGTGGGACAAGGAGCCGGACGATTGCCTTTTCAGAAGGAGAGTCTGCCGAGTACAAGCGCCATGAAATGTGCCGCCTGTGGGAAAGCACAGATCCCCAGTGCTGTTGTACCTGTGGATAGGCTGCACGGGGACGGTGAAGAGCAGCATGAGCTTTCAGGGCTGGCACCGTCTTTGTGGGAGAAGGAGCCGTACGTTTGCCTTTTCGGAAAGATGCTCTGCTGACAACGAACACCGTGAGGTCTACCGTTCCTGGGCAAGCACGGATACCCAGTGGTGTTGTCCCTGTGCATAGGCTGCACAGGGACAGTGAAGAGTAGCATGAGCTTTCAGGGCTGGCACATTCCTGGTAGAGAAGGAGCCGGACGTTTGCCTTTTCGGAAAGAGGCTCTGCCGAGAACGAGCGCCGTGCCATGTGCCGCCCTTGGGAAAGCACAGATCCCCAGTGCTGATGTGCCTGTGGATAGGCTGCACGATGATGGTGAAGACCAGCATGAGATTTCAGGGCTGGCACCTTCCTTGTGGGACAAGGAGCCGGACGTTTGCCTTTTCAGAAGGAGAGCCTGCCGAGTACAAGCGCCGTGCCATGTTCCGCCTGTGGGAAAGCACAGATACCCAGCGCTGTTGTGCCTGTGGATAGGCTGCACGGGGACAGTGAAGAGCAGCATGAGCTTTCAGGGCTGGCACCTTCCTTGTGGGAGAAGGAGCCGGACGTTTGCCTTTTCAGAAGGAGAGTCTGCCGAGTACAAGCGCCGTGAGATGTGCCGTCTGTGGGAAAGCACGGATCCCCAGTGCTGTTGTGCCTGTGGATAGGCTGCACAGGGACAGTGAAGAGCAGCATGAGCTTTCAGGGCTGGCATCTTCCTTGTGGGAGAAGGAGCCGGACGTTTGCCTTTTCGGAAAGAGGCTCTGCCGAGAACGAGCGCCGTGCCATGTGCCGCCTGTGGGAAAGCACAGATCTCCAGTGCTATTCTGCCTGTGGATAGGCTGCACAGGAACGGTGAAGAGCAGCATGAGCTTTCAGGGCTGGCACCTTCCTTGTGGGAGAAGGAGCCGGATGTTTGCCTTTTCGGTAAGAGGCTCTGCCGAGAACGAGCGCCGTGCCAAGTGCCGCCTGTGGGAAAGCAGAGATCCCCAGTGCTGTTGTGCCTGTTGATAGGCTGCACAGGGACAGTGAAGAGCAGCATGAGCTTTCAGGGCTGGCACCTTCCTTGTGGGAGAAGGAGCCGGACGTTTGCCTTTTCGGAAAGAGGCTCTGCTGAGAACAAACACCGTGAGGTGTACCGTTCCTGGGCAAGTATAGATCCACAATGCTGTTGTGCCTGTGGATAGGCTGCACAGGTGCAATGAAGAGCAGCATGAGCTTTCAGGGCTGGCACCTTCCTTGTGGGAGAAGGAGCCGGACGTTTGCCTTTACGGAAAGAGGCTCTGCCGACATTTACCACCGTGAGATGTGCCGCCTGTGGGAAAGCACAGATCCCCAGTGCTGTTGTGCCTGTGGATAGGCTGCACGATGACGGTGAAGACCAGCAAGAGCTTTCAGGGCTGGCACCTTCCTTGTGGGAGAAGGACCCGGACGTTTGCCTTTTCGGTAATTGGCTCTGCCGAGAACGAGCGCCGTGCCATGTGCCGCCTGTGGGAAAGCAGAGATCCCCAGTGCTGTTGTGCCTGTGGATAGGCTGCACGGGGACGGTGAAGAGCAGCATGAGCTTTCAGGGCTGGCACCTTCCTTGTGGGAGAAGGAGCTGGACGTTTGCCTTTTCGGAAAGAGTCTCTGCTGAGAACGATAACCGTGAGGTCTACCTTTCCTGGGCAAGCAAGGATGCCAGTGGTTTTGTGCCTGTGGATAGGCTGCACGGGGACAGTGAAGAGCAGCATGAGCTTTCAGGGCTGGCACCTTCCTTGTGGGACAAGGAGCCGGACGATTGCCTTTTCGGAAGGAGCGTCTGCCGAGTACAAGCGCCGTGAGATGTGCTGCCCTTGGGAAAGCACAGATCACCAGTGCTGTTGTGCCTGTGGATAGGCTGCACGATGACGGTGAAGACCAGCACGAGCTTTCAGGGCTGGCACCTTCCTTGTGGGAGAAGGAGCCGGACGTTTGCCTTTTCAGAAGGAGAGTCTGCCGAGTACAAGCGCCATGAAATGTGCCGCCTGAGGGAAAGCACAGATCCCCAGTGCTGTTGTGCCTGTGGATAGGCTGCACGGGGACGGTGAAGAGCAGCATGAGCTTTCAGGGCTGGCACCGTCTTTGTGGGAGAAGGAGCCGGACGTTTGCCTTTTCGGAAAGATGCTCTGCTGACAACGAACACCGTGAGGTCTACCGTTCCTGGGCAAGCACGGATACCCAGTGGTGTTGTCCCTGTGCATAGGCTGCACGGGGACAGTGAAGACCAGCATGAGCTTTCAGGGCTGGCACCTTCCTTGTGGGAGAAGGAGCCGGACATTTGCCTTTTCAGAAAGAGGCTCTGCCAAGAACGAGCGCCGCGCCATGTGCCGCCTGTGGGAAAGCACAGATCCCCAGTGCTGTTGTGCCTGTGGATAGGCTGCACGATTACGGTGAAGACCAGCAAGAGCTTTCAGGGCTGGCACCTTCCTTGTGGGAGAAGGAGTCGGACGTTTGCCTTTTCGGAAAGAGGCTCTGCTGAGAACGATCACCGTGAGGTCTACCGTCCCTGGGCAAGCACGGATCCCCAGTGGTGTTGTGCCTGTGCATAGGCTGCACGGGGACAATGAAGAGCAGTATGAGCTTTCAGGGCTGGCACCTTCCTTGTGGGAGAAGGAGCCGGACGTTTGCCTTTTCGGAAGGAGAGTCTGCCGAGTACAAGCACCGTGAGATGTGCCGCCCTTGGGAAAGCACAGATCCCCAGTGCTGTTGTGCCTGTGGATAGGCTGCACAGGGACAGTGAAGAGCAGCAGGAGCTTTCAGGGCTGGCACCTTCCTTCTGGGAGAAGGAGCCGGACGTTTGCCTTTTCGGAAAGAGGCTCTGCTGAGAACGAACACCGTGAGGTCTACCTTTCCTGGGCAAGTACAGATCCACAATGCTGTTGTGCCTGTGGATAGGCTGCACAGGTGCAATGAAGAGCAGCATGAGCTTTCAGGGCTGGCACCTTCCTTGTGGTAGGAGCCGGACGTTTGCCTTTTCGGAAAGAGTCTCTGCCGAGAACGACCACTGTGAGATGTGGCGTCTGTGGGAAAGCACAGATCCCCAGTGCTGTTGTGCCTGTGGATAGGCTGCACGATGACGGTAAAGACCAGCATGAGCTTTCAGGGCTGGCACCTTCCTTGTGGGAGAAGGAGTCGGACGTTTGCCTTTTCGGAAAGAGGCTCTGCTGAGAACGAACACCGTGAGGTCTACCGTTCCTAGGCAAGTACAGATCCCCAGTGCTGTTGTGCCTGTGGATAGGCTGCACAGGTGCAATGGAGACAAGCACGAGCTTTCAGGGCTGGCACCTTCCTTGTGGGAGAAGGAGCCGGACGTTTGCCTTTTCAGAAGGAGAGTCTGCCGAGTACAAGCGCCATGAAATGTGCCGCCTGTGGGAAAGCACAGATCCCCAGTGCTGTTGTGCCTGTGGATAGGCTGCACGGGGACGGTGAAGAGCAGCATGAGCTTTCAGGGCTGGCACCGTCTTTGTGGGAGAAGGAGCCGGACGTTTGACTTTTCGGAAAGATGCTCTGCTGACAACGAACACCGTGAGGTCTACCGTTCCTGGGCAAGCACGGATACCCAGTGGTGTTGTCCCTGTGCATAGGCTGCACGGGGACAGTGAAGACCAGCATGAGCTTTCAGGGCTGGCACCTTCCTTGTGGGAGAAGGAGCCGGATGTTTGCCTTTTCGGAAAGAGGCTCTGCCGAGAACGAGCGCCGTGCCATGTGCCGCCCTTGAGAAAGCACAGATCCCCAGTGCTGATGTGCCTGTGGATAGGCTGCACGATGATGGTGAAGACCAGCATGAGATTTCAGGGCTGGCACCTTCCTTGTGGGACAAGGAGCCGGACGTTTGCCTTTTCGGAAGGAGAGCCTGCCGAGTACAAGCGCCGTGCCATGTGCCGCCTGTGGGAAAGCACAGATACCCAGCGCTGTTGTGCCTGTGGATAGGCTGCACGGGGACAGTGAAGAGCAGCATGAGCTTTCAGGGCTGGCACCTTCCTTGTGGGAGAAGGAGCCGGACGTTTGCCTTTTCATAAGGAGAGTCTGCCGAGTACAAGCGCCGTGAGATGTGCCGCCTGTGGGAAAGCACAGATCCCCAGTGCTGTTGTGCCTGTGGATAGGCTGCACAGGGACAGTGAAGAGCAGCATGAGCTTTCAGGGCTGGCACCTTCCTTGTGGGAGAAGGAGTCGGACGTTTGCCTTTTCGGAAAGAGGCTCTGCTGAGAACGAACACCGTGAGGTCTACCTTTCCTGGGCAAGCACGAATCCCCAGTGGTGTTGTGCCTGTGGATAGGCTGCACGGGGACAGTGAAGAGCAGCATGAGCTTTCAGGGCTGGCACCTTCCTTGTGGGACAAGGAGCCGGACGTTTGCCTTTTCGGAAGGAGAGTCTGCCGAGTACAAGCGCCGTGAGATGTGCCGCCCTTCGGAAAGCACAGATCACCAGTGCTGTTGTGCCTGTGGATAGGCTACACGATGACGTTGAAGACCAGCATGAGCTTTCAGGGCTGGCACCTTCCTTGTGGGAGAAGGAGCCGGACATTTGCCTTTTCAGAAAGAGGCTCTGCTGAGAACGAGCGCTGTGCCATGTGCCGCCTGTGGGAAAGCACAGATCCCCAGTGCTGTTGTGCCTGTGGATAGGCTGCACGGGAACGGTGAAGAGCAGCATGAGCTTTCAGGGCTGGCACCTTCCTTGTGGGACAAGGAGCCGGACGTTTGCCTTTTCGTAAAGAGGCTCTGCCGAGAACGAGCGCCGTGACATGTGCCGTCTGTGGGAAAGCAGAGATCCCCAGTGCTGTTGTGCCTGTGGATAGGCTGCACGTTGACGGTGAAGACCAGCAAGAGCTTTCAGGGCTGGCACCTTCCTTGTGGGAGAAGGAGCCGGATGTTTGCCTTTTCGGAAAGAGGCTCTGCTGAGAACGAACACTGTGAGGTCTACCGTTCCTCGGCAAGCACGGATCCCCAGTGGTGTTGTGCCTGTGGATAGGCTGCACGGGGACAGTGAAGAGCACCATGAGCTTTCAGGGCTGGCATCTTCCTTGTGGCAGAAGGAGCCGGAAGTTTGCCTTTTCGGAAGGAGAGTCTGCCGAGTACAAGCACCGTGAGATGTGCCGCCCTTGGGAAAGCACGGATCCCCAGTGGTGTTGTGCCTGTCGATAGGCTGCACGGGGACAGTGAAGAACAGCATGAGCTTTCAGGGCTGGCACCTTCCTTGTGGGAGAAGGAGCCGGATGTTTGCCTTTTCGGAAAGAGGCTCTGCTGAGAACGAACACCGTGAGGTCTACCGTTCCTGGGCAAGCACGGATCCCCAGTGCTGTTGTGCCTGTGGATAGGCTGCACGGGGACAGTGAAGAGCAGCATGAGCTTTCAGGGCTGGCAACTTCCTTGTGGGAGAAGGAGCCGGACGTTTGCCTTTTCGGTAAGAGGCTCTGCCGAGTACAAGCGCCGTGAGATGTGCTGCCCTTGGGAAAGCACGGATCCCCAGTGGTGTTGTGCCTGTGGATAGGCTGCACGGGGACAGTGAAGAGCAGCATGAGCTTTCAGGACTGGCACCTTCCTTGTGGGAGAAGGAGTCAGACGTTTGCCTTATCGGAAAGAGGCTCTGCTGAGAACGATCA
This sequence comes from Buteo buteo, assembly GCF_964188355.1. Lineage (NCBI taxonomy): Eukaryota > Metazoa > Chordata > Aves > Accipitriformes > Accipitridae > Buteo > Buteo buteo. Next base: position 21,992,845 of record NC_134180.1, read on the forward strand.
CCGTGAGGTCTACCGTCCCTGGGCAAGCACGGATCCCCAGTGGTGTTGTGCCTGTGGATAGGCTGCACGGGGACAGTGAAGAGCAGCATGAGCTTTCAGGGCTGGCACCTTCCTTGTGGGAGAAGGAGCCGGACGTTTGCCTTTTCGGAAAGTGGCTCTGCTGAGAACGAACACCGTGAGGTGTACCGTCCCTGGGCAAGTATAGATCCACAATGCTGTTGTGCCTGTGGATAGGCTGCACAGGTGCAATGGAGACCAGCACGAGCTTTCAGGGCTGGCACCTTCCTTGTGGGAGAAGGAGCCGGACGTTTGCCTTTTCAGAAGGAGAGTCTGCCGAGTACAAGCGCCATGAAATGTGCCGCCTGTGGGAAAGCACAGATCCCCAGTGGTGTTGTGCCTGTGGATAGGCTGCACGGGGACGGCGAAGAGCAGCATGAGCTTTCAGGGCTGGCACCTTCCTTGTGGGACAAGGAGCCGGACGTTTGCCTTTTCAGAAGGAGAGTCTGCCGAGTACAAGCGCCATGAAATGTGCCGCCTGTGGGAAAGCACAGATCCCCAGTGCTGTTGTGCCTGTGGATAGGCTGCACGGGGACGGTGAAGAGCAGCATGAGCTTTCAGGGCTGGCACCGTCTTTGTGGGAGAAGGAGCCGGACGTTTGCCTTTTCGGAAAGATGCTCTGCTGACAACGAACACCGTGAGGTCTACCGTTCCTGGGCAAGCACGGATACCCAGTGGTGTTGTCCCTGTGCATAGGCTGCACGGGGACAGTGAAGAGTAGCATGAGCTTTCAGGGCTGGCACATTCCTGGTCGAGAAGGAGCCGGACGTTTGCCTTTTCGCAAAGAGTCTCTGCCGAGAACGAGCGCCGTGCCATGTGCCGCCCTTGGGAAAGCAAAGATCCCCAGTGCTGTTGTGCCTGTGGATAGGCTGCACGATGACGGTGAAGACCAGCATGAGCTTTCAGGGCTGGCACCTTCCTTGTGGGACAAGGAGCCGGACGTTTGCCTTTTCGGAAAGAGGCGCTGCCGAGAACAAGCGCCGTGCCATGTGCCGCCTGTGGGAAAGCAGAGATCCGCAGTGCTGTTGTGCCTGTGGATAGGCTGCACGGGGACGGTGAAGAGCAGCATGAGCTTTCAGGGCTGGCACCTTCCTTGTGGGAGAAGGAGTCGGACGTTTGCCTTTTCGGAAATAGTCTCTGCTGAGAACGAACACCGTGAGGTCTACCTTTCCTGGGCAAGCACGGATCGCCAGTGGTGTTGTGCCTGTGGATAGGCTGCACGGGGACAGTGAAGAGCAGCATGAGCTTTCAGGGCTGGCACCTTCCTTGTGGGACAAGGAGCCGGACGTTTGCCTTTTCGGAAGGAGAGTCTGACGAGTACAAGCGCCGTGAGATGTGCCGCCCTTGGGAAAGCACAGATCACCAGTGCTGTTGTGCCTGTGGATAGGCTGCACGATGACGGTGAAGACCAGCAAGAGCTTTCAGGGCTGGCACCTTCCTTGTGGGAGAAGGAGTCGGACGTTTGCCTTTTCGGAAAGAGGCTCTGCTGAGAACGAGCGCTGTGCCATGTGCCGCCTGTGGGAAAGCACAGATCCCCAGTGCTGTTGTGCCTGTGGATAGGCTGCACGGGAACGGTGAAGAGCAGCATGAGCTTTCAGGGCTGGCACCTTCCTTGTGGGACAAGGAGCCGGACGTTTGCCTTTTCGTAAAGAGGCTCTGCCGAGAACGAGCGCCGTGACATGTGCCGTCTGTGGGAAAGCAGAGATCCCCAGTGCTGTTGTGCCTGTGGATAGGCTGCACGTTGACGGTGAAGACCAGCAAGAGCTTTCAGGGCTGGCACCTTCCTTGTGGGAGAAGGAGCCGGATGTTTGCCTTTTCGGAAAGAGGCTCTGCTGAGAACGAACACTGTGAGGTCTACCGTTCCTCGGCAAGCACGGATCCCCAGTGGTGTTGTGCCTGTGGATAGGCTGCACGGGGACAGTGAAGAGCACCATGAGCTTTCAGGGCTGGCATCTTCCTTGTGGCAGAAGGAGCCGGAAGTTTGCCTTTTCGGAAGGAGAGTCTGCCGAGTACAAGCACCGTGAGATGTGCCGCCCTTGGGAAAGCACGGATCCCCAGTGGTGTTGTGCCTGTCGATAGGCTGCACGGGGACAGTGAAGAGCAGCATGAGCTTTCAGGGCTGGCACCTTCCTTGTGGGAGAAGGAGCCGGATGTTTGCCTTTTCGGAAAGAGGCTCTGCTGAGAACGAACACCGTGAGGTCTACCGTTCCTGGGCAAGCACGGATCCCCAGTGCTGTTGTGCCTGTGGATAGGCTGCACGGGGACAGTGAAGAGCAGCATGAGCTTTCAGGGCTGGCAACTTCCTTGTGGGAGAAGGAGCCGGACGTTTGCCTTTTCGGTAAGAGGCTCTGCCGAGTACAAGCGCCGTGAGATGTGCTGCCCTTGGGAAAGCACGGATCCCCAGTGGTGTTGTGCCTGTGGATAGGCTGCACGGGGACAGTGAAGAGCAGCATGAGCTTTCAGGACTGGCACCTTCCTTGTGGGAGAAGGAGTCAGACGTTTGCCTTATCGGAAAGAGGCTCTGCTGAGAACGATCACCGTGAGGTCTACCGTCCCTGGGCAAGCACGGATCCCCAGTGGTGTTGTGCCTGTGGATAGGCTGCACGGGGACAGTGAAGAGCAGCATGAGCTTTCAGGGCTGGCACCTTCCTTGTGGGAGAAGGAGCCGGACGTTTGCCTTTTCGGAAAGTGGCTCTGCTGAGAACGAACACCGTGAGGTGTACCGTCCCTGGGCAAGTATAGATCCACAATGCTGTTGTGCCTGTGGATAGGCTGCACAGGTGCAATGGAGACCAGCACGAGCTTTCAGGGCTGGCACCTTCCTTGTGGGAGAAGGAGCCGGACGTTTGCCTTTTCAGAAGGAGAGTCTGCCGAGTACAAGCGCCATGAAATGTGCCGCCTGTGGGAAAGCACAGATCCCCAGTGGTGTTGTGCCTGTGGATAGGCTGCACGGGGACGGCGAAGAGCAGCATGAGCTTTCAGGGCTGGCACCTTCCTTGTGGGACAAGGAGCCGGACGTTTGCCTTTTCAGAAGGAGAGTCTGCCGAGTACAAGCGCCATGAAATGTGCCGCCTGTGGGAAAGCACAGATCCCCAGTGCTGTTGTGCCTGTGGATAGGCTGCACGGGGACGGTGAAGAGCAGCATGAGCTTTCAGGGCTGGCACCGTCTTTGTGGGAGAAGGAGCCGGACGTTTGCCTTTTCGGAAAGATGCTCTGCTGACAACGAACACCGTGAGGTCTACCGTTCCTGGGCAAGCACGGATACCCAGTGGTGTTGTCCCTGTGCATAGGCTGCACGGGGACAGTGAAGAGTAGCATGAGCTTTCAGGGCTGGCACATTCCTGGTGGAGAAGGAGCCGGACGTTTGCCTTTTCGCAAAGAGTCTCTGCCGAGAACGAGCGCCGTGCCATGTGCCGCCCTTGGGAAAGCAAAGATCCCCAGTGCTGTTGTGCCTGTGGATAGGCTGCACGATGACGGTGAAGACCAGCATGAGCTTTCAGGGCTGGCACCTTCCTTGTGGGACAAGGAGCCGGACGTTTGCCTTTTCGGAAAGAGGCGCTGCCGAGAACAAGCGCCGTGCCATGTGCCGCCTGTGGGAAAGCAGAGATCCGCAGTGCTGTTGTGCCTGTGGATAGGCTGCACGGGGACGGTGAAGAGCAGCATGAGCTTTCAGGGCTGGCACCTTCCTTGTGGGAGAAGGAGTCGGACGTTTGCCTTTTCGGAAATAGTCTCTGCTGAGAACGAACACCGTGAGGTCTACCTTTCCTGGGCAAGCACGGATCGCCAGTGGTGTTGTGCCTGTGGATAGGCTGCACGGGGACAGTGAAGAGCAGCATGAGCTTTCAGGGCTGGCACCTTCCTTGTGGGACAAGGAGCCGGACGTTTGCCTTTTCGGAAGGAGAGTCTGACGAGTACAAGCGCCGTGAGATGTGCCGCCCTTGGGAAAGCACAGATCACCAGTGCTGTTGTGCCTGTGGATAGGCTGCACGATGACGGTGAAGACCAGCAAGAGCTTTCAGGGCTGGCACCTTCCTTGTGGGAGAAGGAGTCGGACGTTTGCCTTTTCGGAAAGAGGCTCTGCTGAGAACGATCACCGTGAGGTCTACCGTCCCTGGGCAAGCACGGATCCCCAGTGGTGTTGTGCCTGTGGATAGGCTGCACGGGGACAGTGAAGAGCAGCATGAGCTTTCAGGGCTGGCACCTTCCTTGTGGGAGAAGGAGCCGGACGTTTGCCTTTTCGGAAGGAGAGTCTGCCGAGTACAAGCACCGTGAGATGTGCCGCCCTTGGGAAAGCACAGATCCCCAGTGCTGTTGTGCCTGTCGATAGGCTGCATGGGGACAGTGAAGAGGAGCATGAGCTTTCAGGGCTGGCACCTTCCTTGTGGGAGAAGGACCCGGACGTTTGCCTTTTCGGTAAGAGGCTCTGCCGAGAACGAGCGCAGTGCCATGTGCCGCCTGTGGGAAAGTAGAGATCCCCAGTGATGTTGTGCCTGTGGATAGGCTGCACGGGGACGGTGAAGAGCAGCATGAGCTTTCAGGGCTGGCATCTTCCTTGTGGGAGAAGGAGCCGGACGTTTGCCTTTTCGGAAAGAGTCTCTGCTGAGAACGATAACCGTAAGGTCTACCTTTCCTGGGCAAGCACGGATCGCCAGTGGTGTTGTGCCTGTGGATAGGCTGCACGGGGACAGTGAAGAGCAGCATGAGCTTTCAGGGCTGGCATCTTCCTTGTGGGAGAAGGAATCGGACGTTTGACTTTTCGGAAAGAGGCTCTGCTGAGAACGATCACCGTGAGGTCTACCGTCCCTGGGCAAGCACGGATCCCCAGTGGTGTTGTGCCTGTGGATAGGCTGCACGGGGACAATGAAGAGCAGCATGAGCTTTCAGGGCTGGCACCTTCCTTGTGGGAGAAGAGGCCGGACGTTTGCCTTTTCGGAAGGAGAGTCTGCCGAGAACGAGCGCCGTGCCATGTGCCGCCTGTGGGAAAGCAGAGATCCCCAGTGCTGTTGTGCCTGTGGATAGGCTGCACAGGGACAGTGAAGAGCAGCATGAGCTTTCAGGGCTGGCACCTTCCTTGTGGGAGAAGGAGCCGGACGTTTGCCTTTTCAGAAAGAGGGTCTGCTGAGAACGAACACCGTGAGGTGTACCATTCCTGGGCAAGTATAGATCCACAATGCTGTTGTGCCTGTGGATAGGCTGCACAGGTGCAATGAAGAGCAGCATGAGCTTTCAGGGCTGGCACCTTCCTTGTGGGAGAAGGAGCCGGACACTTGCCTTTTCAGAAAGAGGCTCTGCCGAGAACGAGCGCCGCGCCATGTGCCGCCTGTGGGAAAGCACAGATCCCCAGTGCTGTTGTGCCTGTGGATAGGCTGCACAGGGATGGTGAAGAGCAGCATGAGCTTTCAGGGCTGGCACCTTCCTTGTGGGACAAGGAGCCGGACGTTTGCCTTTTCGGAAAGAGTCTCTGCCGAGAACGACCACCGTGAGATGTGGCGTCTGTGGGAAAGCACAGATCCCCAGTGCTGCTGTGCCTGTGGATAGGCTGCACGGGGACGGTGAAGACCAGCAAGAGCTTTCAGGGCTGGCACCTTCCTTGTGGGAGAAGGAGTCGGACGTTTGCCTTTTCGGAAGGAGAGTCTGCCGAGTACAAGCGCCGTGAGACGTGCCGCCCTTGGGAAAGCACAGATCCCCATTGCTGTTGTGCCTGTGGATAGGCTGCAAAGGGACAGTGAAGAGCAGCATGAGCTTTCAGGGCTGGCACCTTCCTTGTGGGAGAAGGAGCCGGACGTTTGCCTTTTCAGAAGGAGAGTCTGCCGAGAACGAGCGCCGTGCCATGTGCCGCCTGTGGGAAAGCAGAGATCCCCAGTGCTGTTGTGCCTGTGGATAGGCTGCACAGGGACAGTGAAGAGCAGCATGAGCTTTCAGGGCTGGCACCTTCCTTGTGGGAGAAGGAGCCGGACGTTTGCCTTTTCAGAAAGAGGGTCTGCTGAGAACGAACACCGTGAGGTGTACCGTTCCTGGGCAAGTATAGATCCACAATGCTGTTGTGCCTGTGGATAGGCTGCACAGGTGCAATGAAGAGCAGCATGAGCTTTCAGGGCTGGCACCTTCCTTGTGGGAGAAGGAGCCGGACACTTGCCTTTTCAGAAAGAGGCTCTGCCAAGAACGAGCGCCGCGCCATGTGCCGCCTGTGGGAAAGCACAGATCCCCAGTGCTGTTGTGCCTGTGGATAGGCTGCACGGGGACGGTGAAGAGGAGCATGAGCTTTCAGGGCTGGCACCTTCCTTGTGGGACAAGGAGCCGGACGTTTGCCTTTTCAGAAAGAGGCTCTGCCGAGAACGAGCGCCGCGCCATGTGTCGCCTGTGGGAAAGCAGAGATCCCCAGTGCTGTTGTGCCTGTGGATAGGCGGCACGGGGACGGTGAAGAGGAGCATGAGCTTTCAGGGCTGGCACCTTCCTTGTGGGACAAGGAGCCGGACGTTTGCCTTTTCGGAAAGAGGCTCTGCCGAGAACGAGCGCCGTGCCATGTGCCGCCTGTGGGAAAGCAGAGATCCCCAGTGCTGTTGTGCCTGTGGATAGGCTGCACGGGGACGGTGAAGAGCAGCATGAGCTTTCAGGGCTGGCACCTTCCTTGTGGGAGAAGGAGTCGGACGTTTGCCTTTTCGGAAAGAGGCTCTGCTGAGAACGAACACCGTGAGGTCTACCGTTCCTGGGCAAGCACAGATCCCCAGTGCTGTTGTGCCTGTGGATAGGCTGCACGATGACGGTGAAGACCAGCAAGAGCTTTCAGGGCTGGCACCTTCCTTGTGGGAGAAGGAGCCGGACGTTTGCCTTTTCGGAAAGAGGCTCTGCTTAGAACGAACACCGTGAGGTCTACCGTTCCTGGGCAAGCACGGATCCCCAGTGCTGTTGTGCCTGTGAATAGGCTACACGATGACGGTGAAGACCAGCAAGAGCTTTCAGGGCTGGCACCTTCCTTGTGGGACAAGGAGCCGGACGATTGCCTTTTCGGAAGGAGAGTCTGCCGAGTACAAGCGCCGTGAGATGTGCTGCCCTTGGGAAAGCACAGATCACCAGTGCTGTTGTGCCTGTGGATAGGCAGCACGATGACGGTGAAGACCAGCAAGAGCTTTCAGGGCTGGCACCTTCCTTGTGGGAGAAGGAGCTGGACATTTGCCTTTTCAGAAAGAGGCTCTGCCGAGAACGAGCGCCGCGCCATGTGCCGCCTGTGGGAAAGCACAGATCCCCAGTGCTGTTGTGCCTGTGGATAGGCTGCACAGGGACGGTGTAGAGCAGCATGAGCTTTCAGGGCTGGCACCTTCCTTGTGGGACAAGGAGCCGGACGTTTGCCTTTTTGGAAAGAGGCTCTGCCGAGAACGAGCGCCGTGCCATGTGCCGTCTGTGGGAAAGCAGAGATCCCCAGTGCTGTTGTGCCTGTGGATAGGCTGCACGATGACGGTGAAGACCAGCAAGAGCTTTCAGGGCTGGCACCTTCCTTGTGGGAGAAGGAGTCGGACGTTTGCCTTTTCGGAAAGAGGCTCTGCTGAGAACGATCACCGTGAGGTCTACCGTCCCTGGGCAAGCACGGATCCCCAGTGGTGTTGTGCCTGTGCATAGGCTGCACGGGGACAATGAAGAGCAGCATGAGCTTTCAGGGCTGGCACCTTCCTTGTGGGAGAAGGAGCCGGACGTTTGCCTTTTCGGAAGGAGAGTCTGCCGAGTACAAGCACCGTGAGATGTGCCGCGCTTGGAAAAGCACAGATCCCCAGTGCTGTTCTGCCTGTGGATAGGCTGCACAGGGACAGTGAAGAGCAGCATGAGCTTTCAGGGCTGGCACCTTCCTTGTGGGAGAAGGAGCCGGACGTTTGCCTTTTCGGAAAGAGGCTCTGCCGAGAACGACCACTGTGAGATGTGGCGTTTGTGGGAAAGCACAGATCCCCAGTGCTGTTGTGCCTGTGGATAGGCTGCACGATGACGGTGAAGACCAGCATGAGCCTTCAGGGCTGGCACCTTCCTTGTGGGAGAAGGAGTCGGACGTTTGCCTTTTCGGAAAGAGGCTCTGCTGAGAACAAACACCGTGAGGTCTACCTTTTCTGGGCAAGTACAGATCCACAATGCTGTTGTGCCTGTGGATAGGCTGCACAGGTGCAATGAAGACCAGCATGAGCTTTCAGGGCTGGCAGCTTCCTTGTGGGAGAAGGAGCCGGACGTTTGCCTTTTCGGAAACTGGCTCTGCTGAGAACGAACACCGTGAGGTCTACCGTTCCTTGGCAAGTACAGATCCACAATGCTGTTGTGCCTGTGGATAGGCTGCACAGGTGCAATGGAGACCAGCACGAGCTTTCAGGGCTGGAACCTTCCTTGTGGGAGAAGGAGCCGGACGTTTGCCTTTTCAGAAGGAGAGTCTGCCGAGTACAAGCGCCATGAAATGTGCCGCCTGTGGGAAAGCACAGATCCCCAGTGCTGTTGTGCCTGTGGATAGGCTGCACGGGGACGGTGAAGAGCAGCATGAGCTTTCAGGGCTGGCACCGTCTTTGTGGGAGAAGGAGACGGACGTTTGCCTTTTCGGAAAGATGCTCTGCTGACAACGAACACCGTGAGGTCTACCGTTCCTGGGCAAGCACGGATACCCAGTGGTGTTGTCCCTGTGCATAGGCTGCACGGGGAAAGTGAAGAGTAGCATGAGCTTTCAGGGCTGGCACATTCCTGGTGGAGAAGGAGCCGGACGTTTGCCTTTTCGGAAAGAGGCTCTGCCGAGAACGAGCGCCGTGCCATGTGCCGCCCTTGGGAAAGCAAAGATCCCCAGTGCTGTTGTGCCTGTGGATAGGCTGCACGATGACGGTGAAGACCAGCATGAGCTTTCAGGGCTGGCACCTTCCTTGTGGGACAAGGAGCCGGACGTTTGCCTTTTCGGAAAGAGGCGCTGCCGAGAACAAGCGCCGTGCCATGTGCCGCCTGTGGGAAAGCAGAGATCCCCAGTGCTGTTGTGCCTGTGGATAGGCTGCACGGGGACAGTGAAGAGCAGCATGAGCTTTCAGGGCTGGCACCTTCCTTGTGGGAGAAGGAGCTGGACGTTTGCCTTTTCAGAAGGAGAGTCTGCCGAGTACAAGCGCCGTGAGATGTGCCGCCTGTGGGAAAGCACGGATCCCCAGTGCTGTTGTGCCTGTGGATAGGCTGCACAGGGACAGTGAAGAGCAGCATGAGCTTTCAGGGCTGGCATCTTCCTTGTGGGAGAAGGAGCCGGACGTTTGCCTTTTCGGAAAGAGGCTCTGCCGAGAACGAACACCGTGAGGTCTACGGTTCCTGGGCAAGCACGGATCCCCAGTGGAGTTGTGCCTGTGGATAGGCTGCACGGGGACAGTGAAGAGCAGCATGAGCTTTCAGGGCTGGCACCTTCCTTGTGGGAGAAGGAGCCGGACGTTTGCCTTTTCGGTAAGAGGCTCTGCCGAGAACGAGCGCCGTGCCATGAGCCGCCTGTGGGAAAGCACAGATCCCCAGTGGTGTTGTGCCTGTGGATAGGCTGCACAGGGACGGTGAAGAGCAGCATGAGCTTTCAGGGCTGGCACCTTCCTTGTGGGAGAAGGAGCCGGACGTTTGCCTTTTCGGAAAGAGTCTCTGCTGAGAACGATAACCGTGAGGTCTACCTTTCCTGGGCAAGCACGGATCGCCACTGGTGTTGTGCCTGTGGATAGGCTGCACGGGGACAGTGAAGAGCAGCATGAGATTTCAGGGCTGGCACCTTCCTTGTGGGACAAGGAGCCGGACGTTTGCCTTTTCGGAAGGAGAGTCTGCCGAGTACAAGCGCCGTGAGATGTGCTGCCCTTGGGAAAGCACAGATCCCCAGTGCTGTTGTGCCTGTGGATAGGCTACACGATGACGGTGAAGACAAGCAAGAGCTTTCAGGGCTGGCACCTTCCTTGTGGGAGAAGGAGCCGGACGTTTGCCTTTTCGGAAGGAGAGTCTGCCGAGTACAAGCGCCGTGAGACGTGCCGCCCTTGGGAAAGCACAGATCCCCAGTGGTGTTGTGCCTGTTTATAGGCTGCACAGGGACAGTGAAGAGCAGCATGAGCTTTCAGGGCTGGCACCTTCCTTGTGGGAGAAGGAGCCGGACATTTGCCTTTTCTGAAAGAGGCTCTGCCGACAACGACCACCCAAATGTGCCGTCTGTGGGAAAGCACGGATCCCCAGTGCTGTTGTGCCTGTGAATAGGCTGCACGATGACGGTGAAGACCAGCATGAGCTTTCAGGGCTGGCACCTTCCTTGTGGGAGAAGGAGCCGGATGTTTGCCTTTTCGGTAAGAGGCTCTGCCGAGAACGAGCGCCGTGCCATGTGCCGCCTGTGGGAAAGCAGAGATCCCCAGTGCTGTTGTGCCTCTGGATAGGCTGCACAGGGACAGTGAAGAGCAGCAGGAGCTTTCAGGGCTGGCACCTTCCTTGTGGGAGAAGGAGCCGGACGTTTGCCTTTTCGGAAAGAGGGTCTGCTGAGAACAAACACCGTGAGGTGTACCGTTCCTGGGCAAGTATAGATCCACAATGCTGTTGTGCCTGTGGATAGGCTGCACAGGTGCAATGAAGAGCAGCATGAGCTTTCAGGGCTGGCACCTTCCTTGTGGGAGAAGGAGCCGGACGTTTGCCTTTTCGGAAAGAGGCTCTGCCGACATTTACCACCGTGAGATGTGCCGCCTGTGGGAAAGCACAGATCCCCAGTGCTGTTGTGCCTGTGGATAGGCTGCACGATGACGGTGAAGAGCAGCAAGAGCTTTCAGGGCTGGCACCTTCCTTGTGGGACAAGGAGCCGGACGTTTGCCTTTTCGGTAAGAGGCTCTGCCGAGAACGAGCGCCGTGCCATGTGCCGCCTGTGGGAAAGCAGAGATCCCCAGTGGTGTTGTGCCTGTGGATAGGCTGCACGGGGACAGTGAAGAGCAGCATGAGCTTTCAGGGCTGGCACCGTCTTTGTGGGAGAAGGAGCCGGACGTTTGCCTTTTCGGAAAGATGCTCTGCTGACAACGAACACCGTGAGGTCTACCGTTCCTGGGCAAGCACGGATACCCAGTGGTGTTGTCCCTGTGCATAGGCTGCACGGGGACAGTGAAGAGTAGCATGAGCTTTCAGGGCTGGCACATTCCTGGTAGAGAAGGAGCCGGACGTTTGCCTTTTCGGAAAGAGGCTCTGCCGAGAACGAGCGCCGTGCCATGTGCCGCCCTTGGGAAAGCACAGATCCCCAGTGCTGATGTGCCTGTGGATAGGCTGCACGATGATGGTGAAGACCAGCATGAGATTTCAGGGCTGGCACCTTCCTTGTGGGACAAGGAGCCGGACGTTTGCCTTTTCGGAAGGAGAGCCTGCCGAGTACAAGCGCCGTGCCATGTGCCGCCTGTGGGAAAGCACAGATACCCAGCGCTGTTGTGCCTGTGGATAGGCTGCACGGGGACAGTGAAGAGCAGCATGAGCTTTCAGGGCTGGCACCTTCCTTGTGGGAGAAGGAGCCGGACGTTTGCCTTTTCAGAAGGAGAGTCTGCCGAGTACAAGCGCCGTGAGATGTGCCGCCTGTGGGAAAGCACGGATCCCCAGTGCTGTTGTGCCTGTGGATAGGCTGCACAGGGACAGTGAAGAGCAGCATGAGCTTTCAGGGCTGGCATCTTCCTTGTGGGAGAAGGAGCCGGACGTTTGCCTTTTCGGAAAGAGGCTCTGCCGAGAACGAGCGCCGTGCCATGTGCCGCCTGTGGGAAAGCACAGATCCCCAGTGCTATTCTGCCTGTGGATAGGCTGCACAGGGACGGTGAAGAGCAGCATGAGCTTTCAGGGCTGGCACCTTCCTTGTGGGAGAAGGAGCCGGATGTTTGCCTTTTCGGTAAGAGGCTCTGCCGAGAACGAGCGCCGTGCCAAGTGCCGCCTGTGGGAAAGCAGAGATCCCCAGTGCTGTTGTGCCTGTGGATAGGCTGCACAGGGACAGTGAAGAGCAGCATGAGCTTTCAGGGCTGGCACCTTCCTTGTGGGAGAAGGAGCCGGACGTTTGCCTTTTCGGAAAGAGGCTCTGCTGAGAACAAACACCGTGAGGTGTACCGTTCCTGGGCAAGTATAGATCCACAATGCTGTTGTGCCTGTGGATAGGCTGCACAGGTGCAATGAAGAGCAGCATGAGCTTTCAGGGCTGGCACCTTCCTTGTGGGAGAAGGAGCCGGACGTTTGCCTTTACGGAAAGAGGCTCTGCCGACATTTACCACCGTGAGATGTGCCGCCTGTGGGAAAGCACAGATCCCCAGTGCTGTTGTGCCTGTGGATAGGCTGCACGATGACGGTGAAGACCAGCAAGAGCTTTCAGGGCTGGCACCTTCCTTGTGGGAGAAGGACCCGGACGTTTGCCTTTTCGGTAATTGGCTCTGCCGAGAACGAGCGCCGTGCCATGTGCCGCCTGTGGGAAAGCAGAGATCCCCAGTGCTGTTGTGCCTGTGGATAGGCTGCAGGGGGAGGGTGAAGAGCAGCATGAGCTTTCAGGGCTGGCACCTTCCTTGTGGGAGAAGGAGCTGGACGTTTGCCTTTTTGGAAAGAGTCTCTGCTGAGAACGATAACCGTGAGGTCTACCTTTCCTGGGCAAGCACGGATGCCAGTGCTTTTGTGCCTGTGGATAGGCTGCACGGGGACAGTGAAGAGCAGCATGAGCTTTCAGGGCTGGCACCTTCCTTGTGGGACAAGGAGCCGGACGATTGCCTTTTCGGAAGGAGCGTCTGCCGAGTACAAGCGCCGTGAGATGTGCTGCCCTTGGGAAAGCACAGATCACCAGTGCTGTTGTGCCTGTGGATAGGCTGCACGATGACGGTGAAGACCAGCAAGAGCTTTCAGGGCTGGCACCTTCCTTGTGGGAGAAGGAGCCGGACATTTGCCTTTTCAGAAAGAGGCTCTGCCAAGAACGAGCGCCGCGCCATGTGCCGCCTGTGGGAAAGCACAGATCCCCAGTGCTGTTGTGCCTGTGGATAGGCTGCACGATGACGGTGAAGACCAGCAAGAGCTTTCAGGGCTGGCACCTTCCTTGTGGGAGAAGGAGTCGGACGTTTGCCTTTTCGGAAAGAGGCTCTGCTGAGAACGATCACCGTGAGGTCTACCGTCCCTGGGAAAGCACGGATCCCCAGTGGTGTTGTGCCTGTGCATAGGCTGCACGGGGACAATGAAGAGCAGTATGAGCTTTCAGGGCTGGCACCTTCCTTGTGGGAGAAGGAGGCGGACGTTTGCCTTTTCGGAAGGAGAGTCTGCCGAGTACAAGCACCGTGAGATGTGCCGCCCTTGGGAAAGCACAGATCCCCAGTGCTGTTGTGCCTGTGGATAGGCTGCACAGGGACAGTGAAGAGCAGCAGGAGCTTTCAGGGCTGGCACCTTCCTTGTGGGAGAAGGAGCCGGACGTTTGCCTTTTCGGAAAGAGGCTCTGCTGAGAACGAACACCGTGAGGTCTACCTTTCCTGGGCAAGTACAGATCCACAATGCTGTTGTGCCTGTGGATAGGCTGCACAGGTGCAATGAAGAGCAGCATGAGCTTTCAGGGCTGGCACCTTCCTTGTGGGAGAAGGAGCCGGACGTTTGCCTTTTCGGAAAGAGTCTCTGCCGAGAACGACCACTGTGAGATGTGGCGTCTGTGGGAAAGCACAGATCCCCAGTGCTGTTGTGCCTGTGGATAGGCTGCACGATGACGGTGAAGACCAGCATGAGCTTTCAGGGCTGGCACCTTCCTTGTGGGAGAAGGAGTCGGACGTTTGCCTTTTCGGAAAGAGGCTCTGCTGAGAACGAACACCGTGAGGTCTACCGTTCCTAGGCATGTACAGATCCCCAGTGCTGTTGTGCCTGTGGATAGGCTGCACAGGTGCAATGGAGACCAGCACGAGCTTTCAGGGCTGGCACCTTCCTTGTGGGAGAAGGAGCCGGACGTTTGCCTTTTCAGAAGGAGAGTCTGCCGAGTACAAGCGCCATGAAATGTGCCGCCTGTGGGAAAGCACAGATCCCCAGTGCTGTTGTGCCTGTGGATAGGCTGCACGGGGACGGTGAAGAGCAGCATGAGCTTTCAGGGCTGGCACCGTCTTTGTGGGAGAAGGAGCCGGACGTTTGCCTTTTCGGAAAGATGCTCTGCTGACAACGAACACCGTGAGGTCTACCGTTCCTGGGCAAGCACGGATACCCAGTGGTGTTGTCCCTGTGCATAGGCTGCACGGGGACAGTGAAGACCAGCATAAGCTTTCAGGGCTGGCACCTTCCTTGTGGGAGAAGGAGCCGGACATTTGCCTTTTCGGAAAGAGGCTCTGCCGAGAACGAGCGCCGTGCCATGTGCCGCCCTTGGGAAAGCACAGATCCCCAGTGCTGATGTGCCTGTGGATAGGCTGCACGATGATGGTGAAGACCAGCATGAGATTTCAGGGCTGGCACCTTCCTTGTGGGACAAGGAGCCGGACGTTTGCCTTTTCGGAAGGAGAGCCTGCCGAGTACAAGCGCCGTGCCATGTGCCGCCTGTGGGAAAGCACAGATACCCAGCGCTGTTGTGCCTGTGGATAGGCTGCACGGGGACAGTGAAGAGCAGCATGAGCTTTCAGGGCTGGCACCTTCCTTGTGGGAGAAGGAGCCGGACGTTTGCCTTTTCAGAAGGAGAGTCTGCCGAGTACAAGCACCGTGAGATGTGCCGCCTGTGGGAAAGCACGGATCCCCAGTGCTGTTGTGCCTGTGGATAGGCTGCACAGGGACAGTGAAGAGCAGCATGAGCTTTCAGGGCTGGCATCTTCCTTGTGGGAGAAGGAGCCGGACGTTTGCCTTTTCGGAAAGAGGCTCTGCCGAGAACGAGCGCCGTGCCATGTGCCGCCTGTGGGAAAGCACAGATCCCCAGTGCTATTCTGCCTGTGGATAGGCTGCACAGGGACGGTGAAGAGCAGCATGAGCTTTCAGGGCTGGCACCTTCCTTGTGGGAGAAGGAGCCGGATGTTTGCCTTTCCGGTAAGAGGCTCTGCCGAGAACGAGCGCCGTGCCAAGTGCCGCCTGTGGGAAAGCAGAGATCCCCAGTGCTGTTGTGCCTGTTGATAGGCTGCACAGGGACAGTGAAGAGCAGCAGGAGCTTTCAGGGCTGGCACCTTCCTTGTGGGAGAAGGAGCCGGACGTTTGCCTTTTCGGAAAGAGGCTCTGCTGAGAACAAACACCGTGAGGTGTACCGTTCCTGGGCAAGTATAGATCCACAATGCTGTTGTGCCTGTGGATAGGCTGCACAGGTGCAATGAAGAGCAGCATGAGCTTTCAGGGCTGGCACCTTCCTTGTGGGAGAAGGAGCCGGACGTTTGCCTTTACGGAAAGAGGCTCTGCCGACATTTACCACCGTGAGATGTGCCGCCTGTGGGAAAGCACAGATCCCCAGTGCTGTTGTGCCTGTGGATAGGCTGCACGATGACGGTGAAGACCAGCAAGAGCTTTCAGGGCTGGAACCTTCCTTGTGGGAGAAGGACCCGGACGTTTGCCTTTTCGGTAATTGGCTCTGCCGAGAACGAGCGCCGTGCCATGTGCCGCCTGTGGGAAAGCAGAGATCCCCAGTGCTGTTGTGCCTGTGGATAGGCTGCACGGGGACGGTGAAGAGCAGCATGAGCTTTCAGGGCTGGCACCTTCCTTGTGGGAGAAGGAGCTGGACGTTTGCCTTTTCGGAAAGAGGCTCTGCTGAGAACGAACACCGTGAGGTCTACCGTTCCTAGGCAAGTACAGATCCCCAGTACTGTTGTGCCTGTGGATAGGCTGCACAGGTGCAATGGAGACCAGCACGAGCTTTCAGGGCTGGCACCTTCCTTGTGGGAGAAGGAGCCGGACGTTTGCCTTTTCAGAAGGAGAGTCTGCCGAGTACAAGCGCCATGAAATGTGCCGCCTGTGGGAAAGCACAGATCCCCAGTGCTGTTGTGCCTGTGGATAGGCTGCACGGGGACGGTGAAGAGCAGCATGAGCTTTCAGGGCTGGCACCGACTTTGTGGGAGAAGGAGCCGGACGTTTGCCTTTTCGGAAAGATGCTCTGCTGACAACGAACACCGTGAGGTCTACCGTTCCTGGGCAAGCACGGATACCCAGTGGTGTTGTCCCTGTGCATAGGCTGCACGGGGACAGTGAAGACCAGCATGAGCTTTCAGGGCTGGCACCTTCCTTGTGGGAGAAGGAGCCGGACATTTGCCTTTTCAGAAAGAGGCTCTGCCAAGAACGAGCGCCGCGCCATGTGCCGCCTGTGGGAAAGCACAGATCCCCAGTGCTGTTGTGCCTGTGGATAGGCTGCACGGGGACAGTGAAGAGCAGCATGAGCTTTCAGGGCTGGCACCGTCTTTGTGGGAGAAGGAGCCGGACGTTTGCCTTTTCGGAAAGATGCTCTGCTGACAACGAACACCGTGAGGTCTACCGTTCCTGGGCAAGCACGGATACCCAGTGGTGTTGTCCCTGTGCATAGGCTGCACGGGGACAGTGAAGAGTAGCATGAGCTTTCAGGGCTGGCACATTCCTGGTAGAGAAGGAGCCGGACGTTTGCCTTTTCGGAAAGAGGCTCTGCCGAGAACGAGCGCCGTGCCATGTGCCGCCCTTGGGAAAGCACAGATCCCCAGTGCTGATGTGCCTGTGGATAGGCTGCACGATGATGGTGAAGACCAGCATGAGATTTCAGGGCTGGCACCTTCCTTGTGGGACAAGGAGCCGGACGTTTGCCTTTTCGGAAGGAGAGCCTGCCGAGTACAAGCGCCGTGCCATGTGCCGCCTGTGGGAAAGCACAGATACCCAGCGCTGTTGTGCCTGTGGATAGGCTGCACGGGGACAGTGAAGAGCAGCATGAGCTTTCAGGGCTGGCACCTTCCTTGTGGGAGAAGGAGCCGGACGTTTGCCTTTTCAGAAGGAGAGTCTGCCGAGTACAAGCGCCGTGAGATGTGCCGCCTGTGGGAAAGCACGGATCCCCAGTGCTGTTGTGCCTGTGGATAGGCTGCACAGGGACAGTGAAGAGCAGCATGAGCTTTCAGGGCTGGCATCTTCCTTGTGGGAGAAGGAGCCGGACGTTTGCCTTTTCGGAAAGAGGCTCTGCCGAGAACGAGCGCCGTGCCATGTGCCGCCTGTGGGAAAGCACAGATCCCCAGTGCTATTCTGCCTGTGGATAGGCTGCACAGGGACGGTGAAGAGCAGCATGAGCTTTCAGGGCTGGCACCTTCCTTGTGGGAGAAGGAGCCGGATGTTTGCCTTTTCGGTAAGAGGCTCTGCCGAGAACGAGCGCCGTGCCAAGTGCCGCCTGTGGGAAAGCAGAGATCCCCAGTGCTGTTGTGCCTGTGGATAGGCTGCACAGGGACAGTGAAGAGCAGCATGAGCTTTCAGGGCTGGCACCTTCCTTGTGGGAGAAGGAGCCGGACGTTTGCCTTTTCGGAAAGAGGCTCTGCTGAGAACAAACACCGTGAGGTGTACCGTTCCTGGGCAAGTATAGATCCACAATGCTGTTGTGCCTGTGGATAGGCTGCACAGGTGCAATGAAGAGCAGCATGAGCTTTCAGGGCTGGCACCTTCCTTGTGGGAGAAGGAGCCGGACGTTTGCCTTTACGGAAAGAGGCTCTGCCGACATTTACCACCGTGAGATGTGCCGCCTGTGGGAAAGCACAGATCCCCAGTGCTGTTGTGCCTGTGGATAGGCTGCACGATGACGGTGAAGACCAGCAAGAGCTTTCAGGGCTGGCACCTTCCTTGTGGGAGAAGGACCCGGACGTTTGCCTTTTCGGTAATTGGCTCTGCCGAGAACGAGCGCCGTGCCATGTGCCGCCTGTGGGAAAGCAGAGATCCCCAGTGCTGTTGTGCCTGTGGATAGGCTGCACGGGGACGGTGAAGAGCAGCATGAGCTTTCAGGGCTGGCACCTTCCTTGTGGGAGAAGGAGCTGGACGTTTGCCTTTTTGGAAAGAGTCTCTGCTGAGAACGATAACCGTGAGGTCTACCTTTCCTGGGCAAGCACGGATGCCAGTGCTTTTGTGCCTGTGGATAGGCTGCACGGGGACAGTGAAGAGCAGCATGAGCTTTCAGGGCTGGCACCTTCCTTGTGGGACAAGGAGCCGGACGATTGCCTTTTCGGAAGGAGCGTCTGCCGAGTACAAGCGCCGTGAGATGTGCTGCCCTTGGGAAAGCACAGATCACCAGTGCTGTTGTGCCTGTGGATAGGCTGCACGATGACGGTGAAGACCAGCAAGAGCTTTCAGGGCTGGCACCTTCCTTGTGGGAGAAGGAGCCGGACATTTGCCTTTTCAGAAAGAGGCTCTGCCAAGAACGAGCGCCGCGCCATGTGCCGCCTGTGGGAAAGCACAGATCCCCAGTGCTGTTGTGCCTGTGGATAGGCTGCACGATGACGGTGAAGACCAGCAAGAGCTTTCAGGGCTGGCACCTTCCTTGTGGGAGAAGGAGTCGGACGTTTGCCTTTTCGGAAAGAGGCTCTGCTGAGAACGATCACCGTGAGGTCTACCGTCCCTGGGAAAGCACGGATCCCCAGTGGTGTTGTGCCTGTGCATAGGCTGCACGGGGACAATGAAGAGCAGTATGAGCTTTCAGGGCTGGCACCTTCCTTGTGGGAGAAGGAGGCGGACGTTTGCCTTTTCGGAAGGAGAGTCTGCCGAGTACAAGCACCGTGAGATGTGCCGCCCTTGGGAAAGCACAGATCCCCAGTGCTGTTGTGCCTGTGGATAGGCTGCACAGGGACAGTGAAGAGCAGCAGGAGCTTTCAGGGCTGGCACCTTCCTTGTGGGAGAAGGAGCCGGACGTTTGCCTTTTCGGAAAGAGGCTCTGCTGAGAACGAACACCGTGAGGTCTACCTTTCCTGGGCAAGTACAGATCCACAATGCTGTTGTGCCTGTGGATAGGCTGCACAGGTGCAATGAAGAGCAGCATGAGCTTTCAGGGCTGGCACCTTCCTTGTGGGAGAAGGAGCCGGACGTTTGCCTTTTCGGAAAGAGTCTCTGCCGAGAACGACCACTGTGAGATGTGGCGTCTGTGGGAAAGCACAGATCCCCAGTGCTGTTGTGCCTGTGGATAGGCTGCACGATGACGGTGAAGACCAGCATGAGCTTTCAGGGCTGGCACCTTCCTTGTGGGAGAAGGAGTCGGACGTTTGCCTTTTCGGAAAGAGGCTCTGCTGAGAACGAACACCGTGAGGTCTACCGTTCCTAGGCATGTACAGATCCCCAGTGCTGTTGTGCCTGTGGATAGGCTGCACAGGTGCAATGGAGACCAGCACGAGCTTTCAGGGCTGGCACCTTCCTTGTGGGAGAAGGAGCCGGACGTTTGCCTTTTCAGAAGGAGAGTCTGCCGAGTACAAGCGCCATGAAATGTGCCGCCTGTGGGAAAGCACAGATCCCCAGTGCTGTTGTGCCTGTGGATAGGCTGCACGGGGACGGTGAAGAGCAGCATGAGCTTTCAGGGCTGGCACCGTCTTTGTGGGAGAAGGAGCCGGACGTTTGCCTTTTCGGAAAGATGCTCTGCTGACAACGAACACCGTGAGGTCTACCGTTCCTGGGCAAGCACGGATACCCAGTGGTGTTGTCCCTGTGCATAGGCTGCACGGGGACAGTGAAGACCAGCATAAGCTTTCAGGGCTGGCACCTTCCTTGTGGGAGAAGGAGCCGGACATTTGCCTTTTCGGAAAGAGGCTCTGCCGAGAACGAGCGCCGTGCCATGTGCCGCCCTTGGGAAAGCACAGATCCCCAGTGCTGATGTGCCTGTGGATAGGCTGCACGATGATGGTGAAGACCAGCATGAGATTTCAGGGCTGGCACCTTCCTTGTGGGACAAGGAGCCGGACGTTTGCCTTTTCGGAAGGAGAGCCTGCCGAGTACAAGCGCCGTGCCATGTGCCGCCTGTGGGAAAGCACAGATACCCAGCGCTGTTGTGCCTGTGGATAGGCTGCACGGGGACAGTGAAGAGCAGCATGAGCTTTCAGGGCTGGCACCTTCCTTGTGGGAGAAGGAGCCGGACGTTTGCCTTTTCAGAAGGAGAGTCTGCCGAGTACAAGCACCGTGAGATGTGCCGCCTGTGGGAAAGCACGGATCCCCAGTGCTGTTGTGCCTGTGGATAGGCTGCACAGGGACAGTGAAGAGCAGCATGAGCTTTCAGGGCTGGCATCTTCCTTGTGGGAGAAGGAGCCGGACGTTTGCCTTTTCGGAAAGAGGCTCTGCCGAGAACGAGCGCCGTGCCATGTGCCGCCTGTGGGAAAGCACAGATCCCCAGTGCTATTCTGCCTGTGGATAGGCTGCACAGGGACGGTGAAGAGCAGCATGAGCTTTCAGGGCTGGCACCTTCCTTGTGGGAGAAGGAGCCGGATGTTTGCCTTTCCGGTAAGAGGCTCTGCCGAGAACGAGCGCCGTGCCAAGTGCCGCCTGTGGGAAAGCAGAGATCCCCAGTGCTGTTGTGCCTGTTGATAGGCTGCACAGGGACAGTGAAGAGCAGCAGGAGCTTTCAGGGCTGGCACCTTCCTTGTGGGAGAAGGAGCCGGACGTTTGCCTTTTCGGAAAGAGGCTCTGCTGAGAACAAACACCGTGAGGTGTACCGTTCCTGGGCAAGTATAGATCCACAATGCTGTTGTGCCTGTGGATAGGCTGCACAGGTGCAATGAAGAGCAGCATGAGCTTTCAGGGCTGGCACCTTCCTTGTGGGAGAAGGAGCCGGACGTTTGCCTTTACGGAAAGAGGCTCTGCCGACATTTACCACCGTGAGATGTGCCGCCTGTGGGAAAGCACAGATCCCCAGTGCTGTTGTGCCTGTGGATAGGCTGCACGATGACGGTGAAGACCAGCAAGAGCTTTCAGGGCTGGAACCTTCCTTGTGGGAGAAGGACCCGGACGTTTGCCTTTTCGGTAATTGGCTCTGCCGAGAACGAGCGCCGTGCCATGTGCCGCCTGTGGGAAAGCAGAGATCCCCAGTGCTGTTGTGCCTGTGGATAGGCTGCACGGGGACGGTGAAGAGCAGCATGAGCTTTCAGGGCTGGCACCTTCCTTGTGGGAGAAGGAGCTGGACGTTTGCCTTTTCGGAAAGAGGCTCTGCTGAGAACGAACACCGTGAGGTCTACCGTTCCTAGGCAAGTACAGATCCCCAGTACTGTTGTGCCTGTGGATAGGCTGCACAGGTGCAATGGAGACCAGCACGAGCTTTCAGGGCTGGCACCTTCCTTGTGGGAGAAGGAGCCGGACGTTTGCCTTTTCAGAAGGAGAGTCTGCCGAGTACAAGCGCCATGAAATGTGCCGCCTGTGGGAAAGCACAGATCCCCAGTGCTGTTGTGCCTGTGGATAGGCTGCACGGGGACGGTGAAGAGCAGCATGAGCTTTCAGGGCTGGCACCGACTTTGTGGGAGAAGGAGCCGGACGTTTGCCTTTTCGGAAAGATGCTCTGCTGACAACGAACACCGTGAGGTCTACCGTTCCTGGGCAAGCACGGATACCCAGTGGTGTTGTCCCTGTGCATAGGCTGCACGGGGACAGTGAAGACCAGCATGAGCTTTCAGGGCTGGCACCTTCCTTGTGGGAGAAGGAGCCGGACATTTGCCTTTTCAGAAAGAGGCTCTGCCAAGAACGAGCGCCGCGCCATGTGCCGCCTGTGGGAAAGCACAGATCCCCAGTGCTGTTGTGCCTGTGGATAGGCTGCACGATGACGGTGAAGACCAGCAAGAGCTTTCAGGGCTGGCACCTTCCTTGTGGGAGAAGGAGCCGGACGTTTGCCTTTTCGGAAAGAGGCTCTGCTGAGAACGATCACCGTGAGGTCTACCGTCCCTGGGCAAGCACGGATCCCCAGTGGTGTTGTGCCTGTGCATAGGCTGCACGGGGACAATGAAGAGCAGTATGAGCTTTCAGGGCTGGCACCTTCCTTGTGGGAGAAGGAGCCGGACGTTTGCCTTTTCGGAAGGAGAGTCTGCCGAGTACAAGCACCGTGAAATGTGCCGCCTGTGGGAAAGCACAGATCCCCAGTGCTGTTGTGCCTGTGGATAGGCTGCACGGGGACGGTGAAGAGCAGCATGAGCTTTCAGGGCTGGCACCGTCTTTGTGGGAGAAGGAACCGGACGTTTGCCTTTTCGGAAAGATGCTCTGCTGACAACGAACACCGTGAGGTCTACCGTTCCTGGGCAAGCACGGATACCCAGTGGTGTTGTCCCTGTGCATAGGCTGCACGGGGACAGTGAAGACCAGCATGAGCTTTCAGGGCTGGCACCTTCCTTGTGGGAGAAGGAGCCGGATGTTTGCCTTTTCGGAAAGAGGCTCTGCCGAGAACGAGCGCCGTGCCATGTGCCGCCCTTGGGAAAGCACAGATCCCCAGTGCTGATGTGCCTGTGGATAGGCTGCACGATGATGGTGAAGACCAGCATGAGATTTCAGGGCTGGCACCTTCCTTGTGGGACAAGGAGCCGGACGTTTGCCTTTTCGGAAGGAGAGCCTGCCGAGTACAAGCGCCGTGCCATGTGCCGCCTGTGGGAAAGCACAGATACCCAGCGCTGTTGTGCCTGTGGATAGGCTGCACGGGGACAGTGAAGAGCAGCATGAGCTTTCAGGGCTGGCACCTTCCTTGTGGGAGAAGGAGCCGGACGTTTGCCTTTTCAGAAGGAGAGTCTGCCGAGTACAAGCACCGTGAGATGTGCCGCCTGTGGGAAAGCACGGATCCCCAGTGCTGTTGTGCCTGTGGATAGGCTGCACGATGACGGTGAAGACCAGCAAGAGCTTTCAGGGCTGGCACCTTCCTTGTGGGAGAAGGAGCCGGACGTTTGCCTTTTCGGAAAGAGGCTCTGCCGAGAACGAGCGCCGTGCCATGTGCCGCCTGTGGGAAAGCACAGATCCCCAGTGCTATTCTGCCTGTGGATAGGCTGCACAGGGACGGTGAAGAGCAGCATGAGCTTTCAGGGCTGGCACCTTCCTTGTGGGAGAAGGAGCCGGATGTTTGCCTTTTCGGTAAGAGGCTCTGCCGAGTCGAGCGCCGTGCCAAGTGCCGCCTGTGGGAAAGCAGAGATCCCCAGTGCTGTTGTGCCTGTTGATAGGCTGCAAAGGGACAGTGAAGAGCAGCAGGAGCTTTCAGGGCTGGCACCTTCCTTGTGGGAGAAGGAGCCGGACGTTTGCCTTTTCGGAAAGAGGCTCTGCTGAGAACAAACACCGTGAGGTGTACCGTTCCTGGGCAAGTATAGATCCACAATGCTGTTGTGCCTGTGAATAGGCTGCACAGGTGCAATGAAGAGCAGCATGAGCTTTCAGGGCTGGCACCTTCCTTGTGGGAGAAGGAGCCGGACGTTTGCCTTTACGGAAAGAGGCTCTGCCGACATTTACCACCGTGAGATGTGCCGCCTGTGGGAAAGCACAGATCCCCAGTGCTGTTGTGCCTGTGGATAGGCTGCACGATGACGGTGAAGACCAGCAAGAGCTTTCAGGGCTGGAACCTTCCTTGTGGGAGAAGGACCCGGACGTTTGCCTTTTCGGTAATTGGCTCTGCCGAGAACGAGCGCCGTGCCATGTGCCGCCTGTGGGAAAGCAGAGATCCCCAGTGCTGTTGTGCCTGTGGATAGGCTGCACGGGGACGGTGAAGAGCAGCAGGAGCTTTCAGGGCTGGCACCTTCCTTGTGGGAGAAGGAGCTGGACGTTTGCCTTTTCGGAAAGAGGCTCTGCTGAGAACGAACACCGTGAGGTCTACCGTTCCTAGGCAAGTACAGATCCCCAGTGCTGTTGTGCCTGTGGATAGGCTGCACAGGTGCAATGGAGACCAGCACGAGCTTTCAGGGCTGGCACCTTCCTTGTGGGAGAAGGAGCCGGACGTTTGCCTTTTCAGAAGGAGAGTCTGCCGAGTACAAGCGCCATGAAATGTGCCGCCTGTGGGAAAGCACAGATCCCCAGTGCTGTTGTGCCTGTGGATAGGCTGCACGGGGACAGTGAAGAGCAGCATGAGCTTTCAGGGCTGGCACCTTCCTTGTGGGAGAAGGAGCCGGACGTTTGCCTTTTCGGAAAGAGGCTCTGCTGAGAACGATCACCGTGAGGTCTACCGTCCCTGGGCAAGCACGGATCCCCAGTGGTGTTGTGCCTGTGCATAGGCTGCACGGGGACAATGAAGAGCAGTATGAGCTTTCAGGGCTGGCACCTTCCTTGTGGGAGAAGGAGCCGGACGTTTGCCTTTTCGGAAGGAGAGTCTGCCGAGTACAAGCACCGTGAGATGTGCCGCCCTTGGGAAAGCACAGATCCCCAGTGCTGTTGTGCCTGTGGATAGGCTGCACAGGGACAGTGAAGAGCAGCAGGAGCTTTCAGGGCTGGCACCTTCCTTGTGGGAGAAGGAGCCGGACGTTTGCCTTTTCGGAAAGAGGCTCTGCTGAGAACGAACACCGTGAGGTCTACCTTTCCTGGGCAAGTACAGATCCACAATGCTGTTGTGCCTGTGGATAGGCTGCACAGGTGCAATGAAGAGCAGCATGAGCTTTCAGGGCTGGCACCTTCCTTGTGGGAGAAGGAGCCGGACGTTTGCCTTTTCGGAAAGAGTCTCTGCCGAGAACGACCACTGTGAGATGTGGCGTCTGTGGGAAAGCACAGATCCCCAGTGCTGTTGTGCCTGTGGATAGGCTGCACGATGACGGTAAAGACCAGCATGAGCTTTCAGGGCTGGCACCTTCCTTGTGGGAGAAGGAGTCGGACGTTTGCCTTTTCGGAAAGAGGCTCTGCTGAGAACGAACACCGTGAGGTCTACCGTTCCTAGGCAAGTACAGATCCCCAGTGCTGTTGTGCCTGTGGATAGGCTGCACAGGTGCAATGGAGACCAGCACGAGCTTTCAGGGCTGGCACCTTCCTTGTGGGAGAAGGACCCGGACGTTTGCCTTTTCAGAAGGAGAGTCTGCAGAGTACAAGCGCCATGAAATGTGCCGCCTGTGGGAAAGCACAGATCCCCAGTGCTGTTGTGCCTGTGGATAGGCTGCACGGGGACGGTGAAGAGCAGCATGAGCTTTCAGGGCTGGCACCGTCTTTGTGGGAGAAGGAACCGGACGTTTGCCTTTTCGGAAAGATGCTCTGCTGACAACGAACACCGTGAGGTCTACCGTTCCTGGGCAAGCACGGATACCCAGTGGTGTTGTCCCTGTGCATAGGCTGCACGGGGACAGTGAAGACCAGCATGAGCTTTCAGGGCTGGCACCTTCCTTGTGGGAGAAGGAGCCGGATGTTTGCCTTTTCGGAAAGAGGCTCTGCCGAGAACGAGCGCCGTGCCATGTGCCGCCCTTGGGAAAGCACAGATCCCCAGTGCTGATGTGCCTGTGGATAGGCTGCACGATGATGGTGAAGACCAGCATGAGATTTCAGGGCTGGCACCTTCCTTGTGGGACAAGGAGCCGGACGTTTGCCTTTTCGGAAGGAGAGCCTGCCGAGTACAAGCGCCGTGCCATGTGCCGCCTGTGGGAAAGCACAGATACCCAGCGCTGTTGTGCCTGTGGATAGGCTGCACGGGGACAGTGAAGAGCAGCATGAGCTTTCAGGGCTGGCACCTTCCTTGTGGGAGAAGGAGCCGGACGTTTGCCTTTTCAGAAGGAGAGTCTGCCGAGTACAAGCACCGTGGGATGTGCCGCCTGTGGGAAAGCACGGATCCCCAGTGCTGTTGTGCCTGTGGATAGGCTGCACAGGGACAGTGAAGAGCAGCATGAGCTTTCAGGGCTGGCATCTTCCTTGTGGGAGAAGGAGCCGGACGTTTGCCTTTTCGGAAAGAGGCTCTGCCGAGAACGAGCGCCGTGCCATGTGCCGCCTGTGGGAAAGCACAGATCCCCAGTGCTATTCTGCCTGTGGATAGGCTGCACAGGGACGGTGAAGAGCAGCATGAGCTTTCAGGGCTGGCACCTTCCTTGTGGGAGAAGGAGCCGGATGTTTGCCTTGTCGGTAAGAGGCTCTGCCGAGAACGAGCGCCGTGCCAAGTGCCGCCTGTGGGAAAGCAGAGATCCCCAGTGCTGTTGTGCCTGTTGATAGGCTGCACAGGGACAGTGAAGAGCAGCAGGAGCTTTCAGGGCTGGCACCTTCCTTGTGGGAGAAGGAGCCGGACGTTTGCCTTTTCGGAAAGAGGCTCTGCTGAGAACAAACACCGTGAGGTGTACCGTTCCTGGGCAAGTATAGATCCACAATGCTGTTGTGCCTGTGGATAGGCTGCACAGGTGCAATGAAGAGCAGCATGAGCTTTCAGGGCTGGCACCTTCCTTGTGGGAGAAGGAGCCGGACGTTTGCCTTTACGGAAAGAGGCTCTGCCGACATTTACCACCGTGAGATGTGCCGCCTGTGGGAAAGCACAGATCCCCAGTGCTGTTGTGCCTGTGGATAGGCTGCACGATGACGGTGAAGACCAGCAAGAGCTTTCAGGGCTGGAACCTTCCTTGTGGGAGAAGGACCCGGACGTTTGCCTTTTCGGTAATTGGCTCTGCCGAGAACGAGCGCCGTGCCATGTGCCGCCTGTGGGAAAGCAGAGATCCCCAGTGCTGTTGTGCCTGTGGATAGGCTGCACGGGGACGGTGAAGAGCAGCATGAGCTTTCAGGGCTGGCACCTTCCTTGTGGGAGAAGGAGCTGGACGTTTGCCTTTTCGGAAAGAGGCTCTGCTGAGAACGAACACCGTGAGGTCTACCGTTCCTAGGCAAGTACAGATCCCCAGTGCTGTTGTGCCTGTGGATAGGCTGCACAGGTGCAATGGAGACCAGCACGAGCTTTCAGGGCTGGCACCTTCCTTGTGGGAGAAGGAGCCGGACGTTTGCCTTTTCAGAAGGAGAGTCTGCCGAGTACAAGCGCCATGAAATGTGCCGCCTGTGGGAAAGCACAGATCCCCAGTGCTGTTGTGCCTGTGGATAGGTTGCACGGGGACGGTGAAGAGCAGCATGAGCTTTCAGGGCTGGCACCGACTTTGTGGGAGAAGGAGCCGGACGTTTGCCTTTTCGGAAAGATGCTCTGCTGACAACGAACACCGTGAGGTCTACCGTTCCTGGGCAAGCACGGATACCCAGTGGTGTTGTCCCTGTGCATAGGCTGCACGGGGACAGTGAAGACCAGCATGAGCTTTCAGGGCTGGCACCTTCCTTGTGGGAGAAGGAGCCGGACATTTGCCTTTTCAGAAAGAGGCTCTGCCAAGAACGAGCGCCGCGCCATGTGCCGCCTGTGGGAAAGCACAGATCCCCAGTGCTGTTGTGCCTGTGGATAGGCTGCACGATGACGGTGAAGACCAGCAAGAGCTTTCAGGGCTGGCACCTTCCTTGTGGGAGAAGGAGCCGGACGTTTGCCTTTTCGGAAAGAGGCTCTGCTGAGAACGATCACCGTGAGGTCTACCGTCCCTGGGCAAGCACGGATCCCCAGTGGTGTTGTGCCTGTGCATAGGCTGCACGGGGACAATGAAGAGCAGTATGAGCTTTCAGGGCTGGCACCTTCCTTGTGGGAGAAGGAGCCGGACGTTTGCCTTTTCGGAAGGAGAGTCTGCCGAGTACAAGCACCGTGAGATGTGCCGCCCTTGGGAAAGCACAGATCCCCAGTGCTGTTGTGCCTGTGGATAGGCTGCACAGGGACAGTGAAGAGCAGCAGGAGCTTTCAGGGCTGGCACCTTCCTTGTGGGAGAAGGAGCCGGACGTTTGCCTTTTCGGAAAGAGGCTCTGCTGAGAACGAACACCGTGAGGTCTACCTTTCCTGGGCAAGTACAGATCCACAATGCTGTTGTGCCTGTGGATAGGCTGCACAGGTGCAATGAAGAGCAGCATGAGCTTTCAGGGCTGGCACCTTCCTTGTGGGAGAAGGAGCCGGACGTTTGCCTTTTCGGAAAGAGTCTCTGCCGAGAACGACCACTGTGAGATGTGGCGTCTGTGGGAAAGCACAGATCCCCAGTGCTGTTGTGCCTGTGGATAGGCTGCACGATGACGGTAAAGACCAGCATGAGCTTTCAGGGCTGGCACCTTCCTTGTGGGAGAAGGAGTCGGACGTTTGCCTTTTCGGAAAGAGGCTCTGCTGAGAACGAACACCGTGAGGTCTACCGTTCCTAGGCAAGTACAGATCCCCAGTGCTGTTGTGCCTGTGGATAGGCTGCACAGGTGCAATGGAGACCAGCACGAGCTTTCAGGGCTGGCACCTTCCTTGTGGGAGAAGGACCCGGACGTTTGCCTTTTCAGAAGGAGAGTCTGCTGAGAACGAACACCGTGAGGTGTACTGTTCCTGTCTAAGTACAGATTCCCAAAGCTGTTGTGCCTGTGGATAGGGTGCACGGGGACAGTGAAGAGCAGCAAGAGCTTTCAGGGCTGGCACCTTCCTTGTGGGACAAGGAACCGGACGTTTGCCTTTTCGGAAGGAGCGTCTGCCGAGTAAAAGCGCCGTGAGATGTGCAGCCTGTGGGCAAGCACAGATCCCCAGTGCTGTTGTGCCTGTGGATAGGGTGCACGGGGACAGTGAAGAGCAGCAAGAGCTTTCAGGGCTGGCACCTTCCTTGTGGGACAAGGAGCCGGACGTTTGCCTTTTCGGAAATTGCAATGTCGAGAACGAACACCGTGAGGTGTACTGTTCCTGTCTAAGTACAGATTCCCAAAGCTGTTGTGCCTGTGGATAGGGTGCACGGGGACAGTGAAGAGCAGCAAGAGCTTTCAGGGCTGGCACCTTCCTTGTGGGACAAGGAGCCGGACGTTTGCCTTTTCGGAAAGAGGCTCTGCTGAGAACGAACACCGTGAGGTGTACTGTTCCTGTCTAAGTACAGATTCCCAAAGCTGTTGTGCCTGTGCATAGGGTGCACGGGGACAGTGAAGAGCAGCAAGAGCTTTCAGGGCTGGCACCTTCCTTGTGGGACAAGGAGCCGGACGGTTGCCTTTTCGGAAAATTGCAATGCCTAGAACGGACACCGTGAGGTGTACCGTTCCTGGGCAAGCACAGATCCCAAGTGCTGTTGTGCCTGTGCATAGGGTGCACGGGGACAGTGAAGAGCAGCAAGAGCTTTCAGGGCTGGCACCTTCCTTGTGGGACAAGGAGCCGGACGTTTGCCTTTTCGGTAAGAGGCTCTGCTGAGAAACGAACACCGTGAGGTGTACCGTTCCTGTCTAAGTACAGATCCCCAGTGCTGTTGTGCCTGTGGATAGGGTGCACGGGGACAGTGAAGAGCAGCAAGAGCTTTCAGGGCTGGCACCTTCCTTGTGGGACAAGGAGCCGGACGTTTGCCTTTCGGAAATTGCAATGTCGAGAACGGACACCGTGAGGTGTACCGTTCCTGGGCAAGCACAGATCCCCAGTGCTGTTGTGCCTGTGCATAGGCTGCACGGGGACAGTGAAGAGCAGCAAGAGCTTTCAGGGCTGGCACCTTCCTTGTGGGACAAGGAGCCGGACGTTTGCCTTTTCCGTAAGAGGCTCTGCTGAGAACGAACACCGTGAGGTGTACTGTTCCTGTCTAAGTACAGATTCCCAAAGCTGTTGTGCCTGTGGATAGGGTGCACGGGGACAGTGAAGAGCAGCAAGAGCTTTCAGGGCTGGCACCTTCCTTGTGGGACAAGGAGCCGGACGTTTGCCTTTTCGAAAAGAGCGTCTGCCGAGTACAAGCGCCGTGAGATGTGCAGCCTGTGGGCAAGCACAGATCCCCAGTGCTGTTGTGCCTGTGCATAGGCTGCACGGGGACAGTGAAGAGCAGCAAGAGCTTTCAGGGCTGGCACCTTCCTTGTGGGACAAGGAGCCGGACGTTTGCCTTTTCGGTAAGAGGCTCTGCTGAGAACGAACACCGTGAGGTGTACCGTTCCTGTCTAAGTACAGATCCCCAGTGCTGTTGTGCCTGTGCATAGGCTGCACGGGGACAGTGAAGAGCAGCAAGAGCTTTCAGGGCTGGCACCTTCCTTGTGGGACAAGGAGCCGGACGTT